>NC_138866.1:42902535-43070405 GCF_965194805.1 Balaenoptera borealis | reverse complement strand
CCAGAATGTCATATAGTTGGAATCATATACTATGTAGTCTTTTCAGATTGGTTTCTTTCACTTAGCAGTATGCATTTGTGTTTCCTCCATGTGTTTTCATGGCTTGATAGCTTAATTCTTTTTATTGCTGAGTAATATTCCATTGTCTGGATATGCCACAATTTATCCATTCACCTACTAAAGGACATATTGGTTGCTTCCAAGTTTTGGCATTATGAATAAAGCTGCTATAAACATTCGTGTGTAGATTTTTGTGTGGATATGAGTTTTCAGTTCATTTGGGTAGATAACCAAGAAAAGTGATTGCTAGATTGTCTGGTAAGAATATGTTCAGTTTTGTAAGAAACTGCCAAACTGTCTTCTAAAGTGCCTGTACTACTTTACATTCCTACCAGCAATGTATGAGAGTTTCTGATGTTCCACATCCTTGTCAGCATTTGGTGTTGTCAGTGTTCTGGACTTTGGCCATTCTAATAGGTGTGTAGTAGTATTTCATTGTTGTTTTAATTGCAATTCCCTAATGACATATGATGTTGAATATCTTTTCATATGATTACTTGCCATCTGTATATCTTCTTCTTTTCTTATTCTCTTGACATTGTCTATCACAGAACAGAAGTTCTTAATTTTAATGAAGTCGAGCTTATCAGTTGTTTCTTTGGAATATGTATTTTTCAAAACTCTCCAGAGGATTCTGATGATTTCTTAGGGTGGTGTCCACTGGCCTCCAGACTCCCTCCACTCAGTAAAGGAGCTACATCAGAATAGACCAGGGAGGATTTGTTTGTGGAGCATTATTGAAAAATTGAGTCTGAAGAAGCCTGCTATTTAAATATTTTCGGCTATTTAAAATAGTCTATCCATAAGTTCTAGGGAAAGCTTTTTCTTTGAAAGTATAAATATATATGATTCTATTTTCAGCCTCAGTTTCAGTTCTGATAATTGTTAAGTAGTAAGTATCTTTAAGTACTCTCTCCAGGCAATGACTCTCTTTCTGGCCTTTGATAAGAACCTAAAGAATGCCATTCCTCCACAAAGGGCACTAGATGGCAGTAGCTAACATTGCAAATAGGATCCCCTGGTTAAATCGTTTGCACTTGCCCTGAGAAGCACTGCAGAAAAAAGTGTTGGAAAATTGGCATCTCCAAACAAACCAATCAAATGAAATTGCCTCAGAATTCTGGGTTCATATCAGTGTTTCTTTTCCCTGCCTGGGAAGCAAGATGCCTCACTTCATCATCTTCAGAGAGAATACAATGGGAGGAATTACTGGAGAATTGGTAGAATGATGCCTGTTTTTATTTCATAATATAAAAAATGATTATTTGTCTAAAGATTTCTGGATTATTTGGCTTCTCAAACAAAACAAATAGTCAGGATAATCAGTTGGAGTGTCAGCTTGGAGATTCAGGAAAGGAGATTAAATCAAGCATAAGGCACAGAGCCTGGTGACAACCACTAATCTGAGATGGTTACTTCTGTTTACTAGCAGGAAGAGAAAGGTGGGTAGGAGCAATTCGAAGAACTGTAAAGTTTGTTTGGTATCATGACTTAAGAATGTGTCTTTTAAGTTTCTGGGAAGAAGGTAAAGGTGTCCAAGACAGATTGGAGCAAGAAACCATAAGGCCAAGGAAGAATTTCCGGTCAAGGCATTGCAGTGAGTTCACATTTCAGTAACATTCTTTGACTCAAATATCCAGCAATGAAAAGTAAAACATAAACCAAAAAAGATGTGGTCAGGCTTTAATACAAGAAAAATATCTCTCTGGATCAGAAAATGGAACAGAAAACTTGGGGGAAGCTGATTCATAAGGCATTTAGGGCTACTGATGGCTGTGAGTTATTTCTGTAGGCTAAAGGAGACCTCAAAAATGCTCCATATAAGAAGGGAAAGTAGAGCCACGCTCACAGGGGCCTGAGTTTAAACTCAGGGGCTGAGTTGTTCTCACCTCTTTCCCCAGTCCAAGAGCTGCATCAAAACGTAAGCTGGAAGATTTGTTTTACAGGCATTATCAAAAAGTTGAATAAGAAGCTAGGACTTTATACTTTATAACAATAAACTTAAAAGCTTAGGTAAATGGATAATTTTCTGGGAAATATAAGTTAACATAATTGGATCGGGAAGAAATAAGATACCTATAAGATATCTAAATCAACTAAGAACCATTCTTTTACTAATTAAGTAAGCAGGAAAATTTCTCTTTCCCCAAAATTCCAGGTGGTCAAAGATGCTTTCACAGGCCTGTTTTATTAGATTTTTAAGGAACAGATAAGAACTATGTTAAATCAAATGTTTTAGAGAACAGAAAAGAGGGAAAGGTAATCAACTCCTCTTATAAAACTAGTATGACCTCGAGAAAAAAAACTGGAAAAAGACAGCATAGGGAAATTATAGAACAACTCCACTTATGAAAGTATCAGTAGATACAAAAATCCTAAGCATATAAAATTCAGCAGTGTATTCATATATGTGTCTCATGACCAAGTAGGATTTATATCAGGAATGCAAGCATGGTTCACATCATAAAATCTATTAGTGTGATATATTAGGTCAACTGGTTAAAAAGAAAATCCATAAGATCATTTTAATAGATTATTTACTAGATGGAGGAAAAACATCAATAAAATTTAACACTCAGTCCTGGGAAAAACTCTTAGCCTACTAGGAATAAGAGAAATGAGAGAAATGTCCATAATTTAGTAAACAGCATTGTGCCAGATATCTTCCATTTGTTTCTCCAGATCCACTTATCACATTTCTCTACCCTGTTCTCTGCCTATGACGAGTAAGCAGTTTCTCCTGCCTTCTGGCTTCCCATTGGGTTCAACCGCTAAAGAATCCTGGTAGGAAATCTGGGAGAAGAAAGAGAATGAGGTCAGGATATTTCTTCTTCTATCTCCCTCGCTGCAAGGCATGTTGGGTTGGCTGTGTCCCACTGTTCCTCTCAGAGCAGCTCCCTCTACCTCACTCTTCCCTTCCAGGTTCTAGAAGTCCCTTGGCCTAGATATAGCTACTTCTTACTGCCACTAGTGGTTATTGCAATACCCCCTCTGGTTCCCTTCATCCAAACCTTGGTACAATTACCTGTAAAGAAAACTTCCCTGAATTGTCCTAATTCAAATGTACCATCTATTTCCTTTCGGGACTCTGACGAGCATCTATCAAAATCCTATTGCGAATGTATTTCGCTTTAGAACCAGTCCCGTTAATGTCACAGATAAGGCAAGGATGTCCATTATTACTGCTTGTGTTCAAAATTGCAAGGGAAGTTTTAGTCAATGCAAAAGTCAAGAAAACCAGTACAAGGAACAACTGAGAAGAAAGAGAAGAAATTATTCCTGTTTATAGAAGATATTATCTACATAGAAAGTCAGGAAGAATCTATAGACAATTAGAATTACCAAGGTATTTCAATCAAGTTGTGGAACACAAAATTTAATACACAAAAATTATTAGCTTTCTTTTTTTTTTTCTTTCTTTTTTCTTTTTGGCTGTGTTGGGTCTTTGTTGCTGCACGCAGGCTTTCTCCAGTTGCAGCGAGCAGGGGCTACACTTCGTTGAGGTGTGCAGGCTTCTCATTGCGGTGGCTTCTCCTGTTGTGGAGCACAGGCTCTAGGCGCATGGGCTTCAGTAGTTGTGGCACGTGGGTTCAGTAGTTATGGCTGACAGGCTCTAGCGCGCAGGCTCAGTAGTTGTGGCGCACGGGCTTAGTTGCTCTGCGGCACGTGGGATCTTCCCAGACCAGGGATTGAACCTGTGTCCCCTGCATTGGCAGGTGATTCTTAACCACTGCGCCACCAGGGAAGTCCCCACAAAAATTATTAGCTTTCTTATTCACCAATAATAATCATTTAGAAAATTAAATGGGAAAAATACCTCATTCATTGTAGGATGAGAAAACCAAATGAGATATTTTGATGTCCAGTTGTATGTGTCAACTTGGCTAGGCTACAGTGTCCAGTTATTCAAACACTAACCTAGGTGTTGCTGTGAAATTCTTTTGTAGATGTGATTAAAGCCAATAATCAGTTGACTTTAAGTAAGGAAGATTATTTTAGATAATCTGGGTGGGCATGATTCAATCAATTGAAAGGCCTTAAGAGCAAAGCTGAGGTTTTCCAGAAGAAGAGGAAATTCTTCTTGTGGACAGCAGCTTCACCTCGTGCCCTACAGTTCCAGTCTGCCCTTCCTGATGGCCTGTCCTATGATTTCAAACTTGCCTTGCCAGTCCACCTCCACTGTCATGTAACCAATTCCTTTCAATGTCTCTTAACATATGTCTCCTTCTGTTTCTCTGGTTGAACCCTGACTGATACAGGTATCGAGAAACAAACCTAAAAATATACCACACAAGGCCCCTGTGGAGAAATTATGAAACATTATTGAAAGATCTAAAAGAAAATGTGGCTAAATGGAGATTTACGTCATGTTCATGGTTTAAAAGACTCAGTATTGTAAACCCGGTTAATTTTCCCCCAATTAATCTATGAATGCATTCCATTCAGAATACTGACAAGGTTTTTTTGTGGAACTTGACAAGAAGATCCAAACTTTACATGGAAGAGCAAAGGACTGTAAATAGCAAAGACAATTCTGAAGAAGAATAAGGTGAAGGGACTTGCCAAACTAGATATTAAGACTTAGCTTAAAGGTACATAATTAGGACAGGATGGAATTCCTGTGGATACACAAGTAGGCCAGTGCAACAGAAGAGAGAGCTCAGAAACAGACTCATTAAGATCTGGATATTGGATACATGACAGAAGTAACATTTCAAATCAGTGGTCACAGTGGATGATTCCATAAAGAGTTCTGGGGCAATAGATTAATCAAATGGAAAAAATGTAAAATTAGATTCCAATTTCACACCTGCATACAAATGAACTTAAGATGGATTAGGACCTAAATGTGAAAAGTTAAAGATTACAAATTTTAGAAATAAATAAGGATATCTTTATGAACTTGGGGAATTAAAAAATTTCCTTGACAAAATATGAGATACAAAACATAAAGATTAAGATTGAGAAATCTGACAACATTAAACTCTTTGTGTACACACACACACATACACACAACAAAATGAAAAGGCAAACCATAGATCGAAGATACTTGCAACACATATAACTAACAGAGGATTACGTCTAAAATATATAAAGAACTGTCACAGATCATAAAGAAAGAGATCATAGAAAATGGGCAAAGGATTAGAATAGGTAAGGAAAGAGAATAAGTTTGTGACAAATTGTCTAATACCTCAAAGAGTATAATGAAATCATTCAGGTCGGAATCACTCTCCTTATCCCTCACCAGCCGTCTTTACGCTCATCTTTCTCTTCTCTCCATTCATTCTTTCAACACTGATTAACACATACTTAGTGATCACCCTTTATGTGCCAGCTACTGTTCTAGACACTTGGATATTAGTGAAGATGACAGACAAAAATCCCTGCCCCTGTGAAGATTATATTCTAGCATTGAGTTGGAGTGTGGGAGGTGCAGGTAGTAAAAAAAAACACACAATGAACTTAACACATAAGCAAATTGCTTGGTGTGTTAGATGGAAATAAGCGCTCCAGAGAAAAGACAGTGAAGGGTCAAGGGAATCAGGAGTGCCAGATTAAGGGCTACAGTTGTCAATAGGCTGTCATATAAGCCTTATAGGGAAAGTGAGCTTTAAGAAAATCTTTGGAGATGAGGGAGTCATCCAAGGAGATGACCTGAGGAAACTCTATACGTGGGGTGCGGTGGGAGTGGGGGACCATCTCCACCTTAAGCTGGACCTGAGATGGTTGGATGAGAAGGTGAATCACCCAGAAGGGACGGTGATGATCAACTCTTCAACATGGGGCAAGTACATTTGATTCAGAGTTCCCTGGCAGAGCTTCTCAGATCTTAGCCACTCTGAGTTGGAGAACCTTAGTTCATGACCTGCTGTTTACTTGAGTAGATGTTCAGGAAGTGGAGTATGCCAAATATGAAACTCAAATTATTTAGGATGCAATTAGATTTGGTTTAATAATTTAAAATACTTTTAGAATTTTCTTTGGCAGAGGTTAGGCTATTAATTAGCGTGTCATGGGAACCCAGCATTTATTATTCTCTCAAAAATCCATTTGTGGTAGAAAATGTGCTGAGCCTCATTTGTGAAGATAATTATAGTTTATATCTTTTGGAGTGTCTGCCAAGTTCCCAGTGATTTCCCTCTTCTCTGGGAGCTGCTTCTAGAATCTATGGGGAGTGGCAGTTGGTGGGGAGTGGCATTTGGTGGCGGGGGGTGGGGGGCTTCCCTGCCCACATTTCTACTGCATGAGCATATTCTCTGGTCATAGCTCATTGGAACAGAGCTAGAATCATGAGCAAAACTGAGCCAATAGCATCTTTTCTCTCAGGAATTTTGAATTAGACCCAAGAGGGCCAGACTAGTCTGTTTGGCTGGAATTATAAGATGCGAATTCAAGGTGGCCATATTTCACCAAGCGGTCTTGAGGACCGGAGAAAGTCGACCTGCAAGGAGAGATTAAAGCAAATGCAGAGAGAGAGTTCTTCTGCCTTTCAGGTTCCAAGACATAGCTCTTCCCTGAAGTCTAGATGCCTCCCAGCTTTTGAGTTCCTTAAAACACTCCTATATCCTTATAATTTATCGCATTGGTTGCTTTGGCTAGTCCATTTGACTTCTAATACAGTGATGCTGCAGGTCTGAAATAGCAGGGAGCTCACTTTGATTTTTTTTCCCACCAGGGATAATGGGTCTCATTCATTCATCTGTTCATTCATTCCTTTATTCATAAACTTTTGAGGGATACATATTAAGTGTTAGTGACTAAATATGTAACACTGAATGAGATGTTTTTATGCTCAAATAATTCATCTTGATTCTTCATTTTTAAGGTGGTTGGCTGGGATGTGGGGAATGCAGTCTTTGACTCTGAAATACCAAATTTCTCTTTTTGAGTTTGATTGACTTGAGAGAATCAAAGCCTGACTTTAGCTTATTCTGGGTTGATAGATATAAAAAAGTACTTTGTGAACTATAGGCTGGTACATGGATATTTTTCACTGGTTATAGTAATATCTTCTATTTGAGTTATTCGGCTTAGAGTCTTCACAGGAATATATATTAAACGAGCTCCTTTGAAAGGATACCTTTGATTTAGGAATACAACGTAAGTTTTTAAAATTGCCACTTTAGCTAGAGATATGCTCAAAAATTTAAAAATTATATATCAATTTGATAGAATTACACTTTATTTTCCAGTAACTAAGCAATATTTTGAGGTTTCTAATATTTTGGGAAAAGATACTTTTTCTGTGTGACCAAAAGATATAATCACTTCAAATAATGATTGTGAGCTTCTGGAGAAGACAGGTAAATAAAAACCAACGTTAAAAGAAATAATCCCCAACGGATGAGCTCAAATACCCCTGGGATTAGTCCAGACACCTGGGTGAGTTGTGTAGCAGGTGGGGTTTAGTTCCAATTCCCTTTTTCAAATATCAGTGGTAGATCCTGCTCACAAGAGAGCCCCAAACCTTCCTTTTAGCTGATGCTCAGTTTTAAGGACCCACTCAGATCTCTTTCCCCTTCTAAGATGAGAGTTCTTAAAATTTATAGTTCTCTACAGGGAATTCATTAAATATTTATTAAGGTGAATGTATTTAAAGCTCTTGCTTTGCTGCCTTGAAATCCAATGTCCTCAGTTTAGACAACTAGTTAACATTTAGAACGATGAAAAGTTAGGGGTAGAAGGGCTGTTGAGATCATCTATGCCGATGGTTAAGAGCACAGGCTTTGGAGGCCTGGTTGATATGTGGCCCCTGTTGTCCTTGGGCAAGTTACTTAATCTCTGAAGCACATGTATAAAACAAAGATAATGCTTCCTTTCTCATAGAGGGGTATGAGGATTAAATGAATGATGTAGATCATTGTTGCTTAGAGTGTATCAGACTTGTAATAGGTGGTAATTGAATAGTAGTAGTGGTTGTTACTGTTATTTATTACAGTGATTTCCCTACAGTCATCCAACGAATAAGTGCAAGATTCAGGTCCTCTGTGCCCCATTATGTTTACGTCTTTAGTACTATACTTCCTTCTTTTGGTGGTGGTCTTAAAAGTGAAATCATTACAAAAGGAAATCCTAAAGAAATATGGTTTTTGCATTGACAACATTCTCTTTAACAACACTGTCATTCTCATTAGCTTAGTCATTGTCAATATCCCTCTTCTATGATTATAGTTAAAAAGGGATGTTACCATTAAATCCAAGAAATTCCTTATGAAGCCTTTTAAATGCATCTTACTTGAAGTCTTCGGGGTGGATGCCTTTTAATAATACTTGTTTCTCCCTGTTCCAGTGGGATGTCAAAATACATGGCCCTCGGTCCTTGAAGGGTTGGAGAGAAACAAAAACAAATCATTAAAAACAATTTACTATTAAATTAGACTGGTCATTAGTTATTAGACTTTGTTAACACAATTTTGTATCTTCATTTCTGTATGTCTAACCGATAGGTTGAATGTGGAAATGAAACACATAAAGCAGGGACCCTACATAACTGCAAATGATGAAATATTAGCCTAGACACAGGACTTAATTTCTGCTTTCATCATTTCCTCCCCAGATTAATATTTAGAAGAAGAGCTGCACAATTAACAACGTATTGAGTGTAAGTGTTATTCAGACATAGAATTTAGCTTGGAAAATAAAAACTTATTGATTTGTTTTAATTTCATGAAATCTCCCCAAATAAATAGGAAATCCGAAAACATACAGCTTTAAGAAATGAAAATAAGTTCTCTTTTCAGATAAAATAGATAAATAGATGGATAGGTATTAGACAGAGAGATGATAAAGAAATGGAGCTTGAGTGTGTAATAGGAGTATGCAGTGTTTAGCATTGAATGTTCCCATTTAAATAGTCCCCCCAGCTAGGGAAATGAATTCCCACAAGTTGCTACTATAATACAACATATCAGTATTCTTTCCTGATAAAATAACCCAGGGCTACAGAGTTAAGCCTCATTAGGAAAGAGAGAAGTTCAAGAGATCCATATGGATTTCATTTTTCAGTTTGATTCTCCGCGGCCCTTGGGACTACTACCATGACCAATGCTACATGAATGACGTTCTTGTCCTTTCCTCTTAACAATCTGGAAGCATTCTGATTTCTAGATTGTTGTGTAGACTATCCTATAGTGCCACTTTGCATTTTAAATGGAAAAATCCATGGGTAATTATGTGTTTCTATCCTTAAGACATTTGAATGATCACCTTAAGAACTTCTCTATGTCCTTATTTTCTTTCAAGAGATGCCAGTATATTGAGCAAGACCAAAAACATGTTGGATTTAAAAATGTAAACATTTTCAGCAAAATTTTTTTCAGCAATGCGACTACTTACTTTTATGCCATGATTTGAGTAATATCACCCCGTTATTTAATTTGATACTGCTGAAATGGCATAGGCTGTGTTACTTTTACCCCTGATTTATAGGTGAAGAAAATTGAAGAAGTAACTTGCCCAAAGTCATACTATTTGGTATTTGGTGGAGCTGGGGTTAGAATATGGGCCCCTTGAAAATAGTGTTCAGAGTGCTTACCATCCGTTGTTATTTATTTTTAATGAGATTTTGCAATTTCAAAAATAAGAACATTTCCCAGTTGGGACTCTTAACACGTTAGAACCAGCTTTTACCTGTCAGTTACCAAAATCTTAAAACTCTAGATGGAAGGTTTGGGTAAAAAAGGAATTATTCAATGAAACTAAGAGGAATATTCCTACTTGCATGCTTAGGAAGTTGAAAACATTAAAAAAAAAAAAAAAAAGGGGGCCATATAGAACCAGTCAAATGTTGTCAGTTCTGTAGAAAGTAGCCATGAAAATCATTCTAGGTAAGATCTACTAGGTGCTGAAAGGGAATATATAGCTTTATGGCCAATAATGGGAACTTATTTGTGTTAATAATCCAGAATGCGAAGAAAAGAAAAAACAACATGCATATATATGTGTGTGTGTATATATATATAACATGTACATATATATATATATATATATGTATCTCTTCCCAAGTTAGAACGTTAGTTTAAGTATCATCTGTTTAAGTATCATCATGGTTGTCATAAAACAGTCTATGTCTTGTAAAATATCCCAGGAGAATTTATAGCCACTTCTGGCTCAGAGCTTCCAATCATAATAGGAAAAATTCTCTTAGTTTTGCATACGACCATGAAGAATAAGGGGCTGGGGAGAGGGTGCCCCATCCGCTCATCTGTACTGCAATAAATCAATTCAATTTGGGGTGGTTTCCAAATTCACATCACAATGGATTCACTCCTAAAATACTGCTTTCAAAACAACAAAGCCTGATGCAAGAAACAGTACTGAAGAGAATGATTTAAATTTAGAATCTAACTGAAACATATGATTGTCCTAATTATCACATCTTTATCTATAGAATTTTAATTGCCTGGCAAAGCTAGGTATAAACATCCAAAGCACTATAAACCAAGCTGACACAAAATGATTTTTTCCTTCTCATGTGGAATGGTGAAAAGCCCTTAGTACACAGTTTACACACCTATTCTAATGTGCCCAGAATACTTACAACTGACAAACATTGTCTCCCTTTGAAGGATGTTCTCTTATATTTCAGTAATTTAGAAACTTTCAGAGATTATAGAGATAGACAGTCAGGTAAATCTATCAATAGCGCTCCTCGGCCCAAATCCACAAATCTCATGCTGGGTTTTATATTTACCTGCAGAATATCTTCCATAACAGGTCTCTCTTAGAGGTGGCAACTGCCCTTCCAAAGCTTTATTCCGTTCCTGCAGTCTTGCAAATGAATATGAACTCTTTTCTTCTGGATTCTCAGTGAATACAAAGTCCACAGGGGCGGCTGAGGGAGTCTCTTCCTCTTTGTTTTGCAAAGGTGCTACCTTGGTCACCCTTGGGTGAGCCTTTGAGTGGCTCAGGCCCATTTCACATTAAAGACACTCAGTGTAAAACCATGAGGTTAGTGGTTTGGGGCCTTTAATATAGCTTGTTTTCATCAAGGGATTTCCGAAGTTAACCCAGCTCTAAAGCAGTCGTTTCCTTCATAACATCTGTGTAGCTTTATTTCACTACACACTAACACTTTGGCCACTTCCTGGGAGGCTGGTTTCCATGGAGACTGCCCTTCAACTCCTACTTTGCCATTTCAGACCCAAAGAATCCAGTTAAACATTGACTTGGTTATGCTACTTTCTGAAAGACTCAGTGGTAAGAAGAGAAACCACTATTGATCATTAAACAAATCCCTAACACCAGGAAGGCCATTAACAGAGATGGAGAGCAGGGGTTCAGAGGTCTTAAATTTGACCCTTTCATTGGTCTTAAATTGCACTCTTTCATTGTGCGTACCTTTAAACATCATCTGTAAGAATTACCAACTGAGAAGAGCTAAGTCATCTTTGGAAATGACAGGAACTAATCATCTAGAGCTTTGTTAATCTTTAATCTTAATTGAAGAATTTATCTTCCAAATAGGAAAGGAAACAGCAGAGTAGCTAAAATAATTTTTCTGTCAATAATTTGAATTGCCTTTGAAGGAAATGAATACATTACAGGAGGGCAGGGAGACAATAGCACTTTTTTCCTGGGGATGAGGGGACAAACTTCTTGAATAAATAGTTCAAGTAAAACTCAAAGATAGCCTATTCAAAGATAGCCTATTTACTATGTTTAAAAAAATTGAAAAAAAAAAAAAGACTGAAAAGCAATGTGCTGAAATGTTGAGCAGTGATTTTTGAATGTTGGGATTATGGGTGATTTTTATTTTATTCTTTATATTGATACTTAGAACTCACTTTCAAGTTCTAATTGTTCATGACCACAGATTGCTTATGTTTTCATCATATCTGTACAGGGATAGAGAGAAGTTCAAAGAAATTTATTTTTCACTTTTGTAAAATTCGTTTTCTAAGATGCTAATATGGGTTTGGAAATTCTTGTAAGCCAATAGAGGTCTTCTAAAAAGAAGCCTGAGTTTAATTTTCTCCTACTTATTCCCTTTGCATTTTACACACAATTTTCTCTGTGGCAGAAAGACTTGTAAGAAATAATCATATATTAATAGTATCTGCAAGCAAAACTACCTCTGGTAACTAGAGACTAGTTTAATTATAAAGATTAAAATACTTGAACAATATCTAGTCAGGTTTATTTTTGGATACAATTAGTTTAAGTATTTCTAAGGGCAGGTGAAAGTATTGCAAACTGACAAATGAACTAGAAATTATACTGGAAACTGTGGACTTCATGGATCTGGACCAGTGAGAAAGATTCAGTTCTCATTTTTTGCCTTATTATTATTTAATTTCAAGAGACATATCTGTAGAGAATATGAGCCTCTGTAGAGGAAGTTGGGTAGTTGTTGAGGAAACGATGAAAGAAATGAAGAGTTATGCCACATTTTTTTCCATTTATCACTAGCCACTTCCAAGCTTTGAAACTTGTGCAGATTACTTAACCATTCCATGCCTGAATTTTCTCATCTGTAAAATGGGGTTAATAAAAATACTTAATGAGGAATGAATCAATTAATTCCACTTATAGCTCTTAGAATAGTACCTGACACACAGCAAGCTTGAAGTAAACATTAGCCAGTACACTTGTCCTCCTGAGGAAGTACTGTTACATGTAATAGGATAGTCCTTATCACCCATTGGTCAGAATCCATTAAAATAGACGTATTCCTGTCTAAAGGAGTTTATACCTAAGTATGGAAAAGACCAGTGAGGGAAGGTTAAATTAATTGGGCCTATTTAACTGGGAAAACAAACAATGCTTAAGATCTATTATTTAAAAAGTCATCATGTGCTTAAAAGGGGTTTTTAAGAGTGACAGAGAAAAATAATTTCAATTTCATTAAAAGAGGAAAAGGAGAAGTTAATCTCACCTGTGTAGTTATATATAAGACAATTTCTTAACCACAAGAGTTGGAAAACATTAAAAAGCTCTCATTCACAAAACCTTGCCCACTCCTCAGACTATCAGTGATACTTTATAATGATTCTTCCCCAGTTCAAGACTGGTTATGAATATGCAAGATAGTGTGTAAAGATGATTAAATATGTTATTTGTAATACTCAGAATTCTTGAATATGAAATGAGAATATAAGTATATAAATCTATTAAGATGAGGCAGAGAAGGAATTAAACTTTTCTAAAACTGAAGAGAATGCCCAGAGAGAATTTTATTAAGACAGAGGGCACAGAGAACGGAGAAGGGGGTGAGGTGCTGGAGGAGATGGAGAGGAGCAGGGACCCATAGCCAGGGGTGCCATTTCCACATGTGAGGTATGGAAGCCCCAGCTTGGGGCGGTTCCATAGGCAATCTGACCACGCAGTTCCCATGAACTTACTAACCCTGCGTCTCACCTCCTCTTCAGCCTTTAGATCCAAAGGCAGGAAGGAGAGGCAAACGCTATAATACAAAGCTGCTTTCTGCAGCCAGAAATCTCTGCTTTTGTTCTTGGTTCAGTCTTAACTTGAGCAAAACTGTTAAGGAATCTTGTTTAGTGAATTTAAATTCTATAGAAACTCAATGCACATTCATAGGAGATAGGTGGATTTTCCTGTTCTCTAATAAGAGAAAATTTTGCATGTGAATACAGAGGGCTGAGTTGGGTAACAGAGAGCAGGTTAGGTGCCCTCTAAGATTCCTTACAACCTTTTCCAGCCTGACTCACATGACAGTATCTCCTCAGAGTCAGCAAGACTAGAGCATTTTTTTCTTGTGTGGAGACATTACCTACCTTGTTCGTAGGATTGTGATTTGATAGCTCTTGCCATGGTTTTGATGGACTTCCCGGGGTCATCCACACTCTCTTGTCCCCCCACCTCTTGGAGATTAAGAGGCTGCCGTGAAGAAAGGTAGATTTCCCGCAGGTAGCTCACCAGGTACTATGTGAATCAAGCAGCAAGTAGTGACTGCTGTAGCAATAGGCTCTAAGCAGCTACAGACAAATAGAAAACCATACAAATGCTCAGTGGCTGTTTATAGTAATCTGTAGTAAATTTTAAAATTTATACAACCTAATGTTGGACAAATGAATTTCTTTTTTTAATGGGCTATGGGCATATCCATTTGGATGTTTTATATTAAGCAGATGGTGAATGCGAAGGTGATATTCCCTGGAATAGGATGGTGGTGATCTCGAGTCAGGTTGGTCAGGTTGGTTAAATTGCCTTTTGATCATTCAGCGTAGTATTTTCTTGGAAAAGTTTCCGACAGGATTAAAAACAACATGCGTATAAATATTCCTTAGGGTTGGATTTAATTTCACACATGGGTTAATTACTATGCATTGGCCATTCAGTAAGTGGGATTTAAATCCTAAATGTTTACAGGATTCCTCAATTATACATTTAATAAAGTTATAGTCTTTTCTGCAATTGATCTGTAATGAATAAGCCATCATAAGAGGCTTTTCAGCCCTGTGAATTACGTGTTTGGATGCCAACTAAGCAGAGCTGATGTATGATCCAAACCTTAGTTTTCCTCCCAGTGATTATTTCCCTCTATATTTATCCATACATTTGGTGTGAGGGTGACAGTCCAACCAGACCTATTTGGTTTGGAAATGCTAAAGCAAAGCAAATGGAAAAAATGTGAATTGAGGCTTCTTGTATAAACTGTTAAATGAGATCAGTTGAATCAAATTTGTATCTCTACACTTTAAATGCAATCTGCAAGTGCATCACTGAATTAAATGCTAAAACCAAACCATCACATACCTGCTGCTCTGAAGACAGCCAGTGTATGAGTTTCTTAAAATGCATTGCTAGTGGATTTAACTTAGGTCAAAGAATTTTTGTATATTTTATCTCTCATTGGGAGAATATCAGCTTTTGGTTATAATAATCCTTTTTAAGACATCTTTAGAAAATCTTTTTTCTCTTCTTCCTCCCTTGAAATAAGATTACATTTTAACTGTTAATCCATAGATGTTTGTCTCAAGAATTTACATTGAAATTTAACCTTTAATACATGGTCTCTATCTGGTCTAAACCAGATAGAGTCACTCAGGATATAGGCCTAAATCGATTAACATGCATTTTTTCCTCCCTTAAGGCAAAAAGCCTACTCTTGCAGATGTCTACTAAAAACAAATTATAGAGTTCCTCTTTTTTTGAGAAATTTAAAATTGTGGACCCAGAGGTGAAAACGTGGGATTCTTTCCAGCTTTCAAGGTGCATAAGAACAGGATGGAGAGGAGCGTGATGAAACGGATGTCCCAAAGTTCAGGGTGGGCCAAAGTGGTCCCAAGTGTCACTTCAGCGGGTGTCATCAAACTAAATGCTACCCGGCCAGAGTAGTGGCCCAGCTCAGAAATCTCAGTTGTCAGAGAACAACCCTTAAAAAACCTTGTGTTTTAAGGTGCATTTACTCTGGGGTATGCCCAAATCAGGGATGTCTCCCTGTCCTGGGAAAGTCTGTACCTTGATTTTTTTTTTAAACTGCAATGAGATGAAATTTAGGGGGCACCAAGTAAAGAGACCTTCCCTAAAGATTTCCCTTTCCCTCATTCCCCCTTTTGTTACTTTTAATAAATGTGATACCCAGCAATCCTGAAAGGCACCCTCACTTCTCTGGACAGACTCTTTACCTGTCCAGGTGTCCCAGGAACCCCGATCTGGCTTAGGTCACTGGGCAGTGCAGTGAGGACAGAGGGCTTCCTGTTACCTGGGGCTGAGCCCCTGCCAATGCAGTCCAGTGACCACCCTGACCCCCTTTATTACTTTCCTTGGGGCAGAAATTATATGTCCATGATGCCACCGGTCTTAACTCTATGATCTCTTTAGGGACTCTTGTAAGGCATGTTTCGGCCTTTCTTTTCTTTTCTTTCTTTCTTTTTTGAAAATACAAACAGAAAGCAAATCGGCATGATTGCTAAACAAAGGGATAGAGGCAAAGGATTTCCTAATCTTAAATTTACTTCCTTGCTACCAGTTTGTAGCCGAGATACACATCATGGAGTGTCTTGCTTTACAACAATAGAATAATGCAACAATAAACTCAGTCTGTTCATTCCATCTGCTTCTCATGAGAAGGGAAAAATTATTACCCAGAAGTGTTGGGGGGATGATCTTAGGTTCCACTGGAAAGATTTTTGCAAGGATCTTCCATCATAATATCCACTTGGACCCATACTCTTTCTGAAGTAGTTCCAAGAGCTGTATACAAAGCCTTGACAGCACGCTGGCCAGCTGCCTGATCGTATTGCTTATGGCTTATTCTGCTCTCATCAGCATGCCTGTGGGCACTGCTGTCGAAGCAGGGCAGTGGGCTTAGGCTTCTCTTTATTAGAGCAGTGCATTTTCCCACGGGTCTTTCCAGGGCTCTCTCTGTTATCCCGAGGAAGGTAGGTCTCCGGGCGCCGGATTCACAGGCAGCCAGATACTTCCTCAGACCTGCATCCCTTCTAGGTGTTCCTTGCTACAACTGGCGTGATGTCCTCTGCAGGACTTTACTCTTTTTTTTTTTTTTTTTTTTTTTTTTAAAGTGTTGAAGCTCTAACATGGAATAGTAAGGAATTATTTTTATTTATTTATTTATGGCTGTGTTGGGTCTTCGTTCCTGTGCGAGGGCTTTCTCTAGTTGCGGCAAGCGGGGGCCACTCTTCATCGCAGTGCGCGGGCCTCTCACTATCGCGGCCTCTCTTGTTGCGGAGCACAGGCTCCAGACGCGCAGGCTCAGTAGTTGTGGCTCACAGGCCCAGTTGCTCCGCGGCATGTGGAATCTTCCCAGACCAGGGCTCGAACCCGTGTCCCCTGCATTGGCAGGCAGATTCTCAACCACTGCACCACCAGGGAAGCCCCAGACTTTACTCTTAAACTTCAGACATCTCCAAACGAAGGCAGCAGTTAATTTCTATGTGCCTGTTTGCAGCCGTGGTGTCTACAATGCATAAGCTCTGCGTAACAGGATCCCCGGGTTATCTCCAGCTTCCGTACCTGTAGCTCCTGTTGAGAAGCAGAATGCGGAGGCTGCTGTTGAGGAGGAGAAGCAGGAGGCAGTCCACTGTGACGGGCACTACAGGGGGAGTATCTCACATGAATGAGACATGGCCCTTGTTAGTCTTACTGGATAAAACATCTAGCGCTGGTAGTGAAAAGTCAAGGACTGGGGCAGAGCTTGGATCTCTAGAACCATACGAACATTTGCAGTTTAGCGAGTATTTCAACAGCTTTCTGCTGCCCTTAAGGTAAAATCCAAACTCATTTATGTGGTGTTTTAGTTTGGGTTCCCTCGGACAAAGCTTCCGGCATAAGCGGTTTATTTGGGCGTGGTCCTAGAACTCACAGGTGGTGTGTGGGGAGCTAATTCAGGGAGGGGGAAAAAAGCGAATAAGAGGGGCTGTATAATTTAGCTTGTTCCACTGTGCTGAGTACACCGTAGTCCTGCTGTGGATTTCTGGGAAACAGTGTTGAACACATACTTCAGAGATACCCCAGCAGACAGGCGAGGGAGCTGGGATATCTATACCTCCACTCCTGTCTGTCTCTGATGGAGAATTGCTGAGGGGAGGGCAGGGCGGGTTGTTCATTCCCTGGCACTTCCAGCTGGCCATTCGCCTCAGGTCGGGGCAGGTTCTAGCAGTCAAAGAAAGCCCTGGGGGGAAAAAAAAAAAAGAAAGAAAGAAAGCAAGCAAGCCCTGGGACAGAGTGATGAGTGCTGGCAGCAAGCCGTGAAATGGTAGAGGCCCAGGAATTGGGGTGGGGCACCATCTCCTCCACACGCTCTTGTCTATTCCTGCACAAGCAGCCCTCTGGCGCCTTTTCCAGCCTCAACTCAGGAACAGGTAGTATATGAGGGGGCTTTGTGTTTGGGAGGTGATACTTCCAGGAGGGTGGGTTAGGCATCATTAAGTAAAGCAGCTGGTAAGCGGTCAGTAGGAAGGCCCAGTAGCATCAGGCGGCAGCGCGTAAGCTACAGGATCCGTTCAGTTCATCCGCGGATCTCTGCTCTGATACTAATAGCTGCTGCTTTGGAGTACTCAGTATGCCCATGCACCACGCTAAAGGCTTTCGTGCATTTTCTCAGTTAATCTTCACAGCAGCCCTGTGAAGTAGAATGCATTATTCCCTTTTCGCAGGTAAGGAAATAGGGCTCAGAGAAGTTCAGTAACTTGTCTGAGGCCACATGCCTATACATGGCAATGACCAGATGTAAGTAAGCCCTGCTGGTCTGACTCCACAGCCCTTTGTTTTGTTCTGTTTTTTTGTTGTTGTTGTTTTTGTTTCCTGGTTGTTATATCTCTAAAATGTCAAATCTTTTCATCTAAAGGAATCCTCCCACCTTTTACATGCCACTAACTTGCTGAAAAAAATTAGTTGTCCTGTGGCGTGTGCATATTCTGGATCTGATTGTTTCTTCCTGGTGTCATTTAACTTGTCCCTCCAGTCTCCGGATTTTCTGTAAACCGGAGTTAGGTCTAAAGGCTCGTTAGATGCAGGTTCCATCATTTAGTGACCCCGATTCTAGCTGGTCTGGTACACAGCATACTGCATCCACGGGGAGGCTGGGAGCTAAGGTTAATCAGGGGGTTCAGGATGCGACAGCGGATCCCTCCATTGCAAAGATGCTTCCCCCCCTTACAATCAGTGAGTCATCCGTGGGTGATACTTTCAATGCCCGTGCTCTTAACCATAATATAATAGAACTATCTCAACTCCAAAGTTTCAAATTAGATATGGTGATGCTGAATCTGATCCCACCAAGGTGCCAGCCTGAACTGACAGAGGAGTCTCAGACTTCAGACAGCCTTGGCCTTTGTTTAAAAAGAAATGGAGAAGAGTCAGGCTGTCCCCTCTTCACTTCTCTAGACCTGATCTTTTCAGGTTTCAGGTGGAGATAACAATCAGACCCTCGAGGGCTGCAGAGGTTGAGCCCCAGGAGATCAGGACAGGAGGGGCTGCCTTGGGGCCCAGGATACCAGCGTGCCTCTTGCCGTCATTCCAGGGCCTGCCGAGTAGTAAGGGCAGCCCCCCCTTTCCTGCACTTGCCCAGATTCATTCCAGATGATACTGGGCCCCTCTTTGTCTCTCATGCCAGCCGCCACAGGTCCCAAACAAGCCAAGAAACTGCCAGCTTCCAGTTCCAATTATGTTAAATGGGCCTATTAATGCAATCAGATCTGGTTGAGCACCAGAATAAACCCCAAAGCACCAAGTGATTTGATGACATTCCCACACACTCGGCTCTCATTAAAGCTCTGCCTGGCCTGGTGAGCTGCCCTACAACAGCCAGATGTGTCCAGGGGGCTGGAACTCTACAGGGAGAGCCCAAGGCTGAGTTGCTGCAGCTGCTCCCCTGGGGCCCCTGAGGCAGTCCCCTCTGGCAGGGCCTCTCATTTTCCCGCGCCATCGCTTGACATCTGGGTCCAGGGAAAAAGTTCACGGACGCCCTCCGCTCTGAAAAAGTGAGATGCAATCAGTAATAATGTGGTTTGCCCAAAAGGGCAAGCACATGGGTCTGGAGCATGTGAGTGCTGGGCGACCCCACCTGGAAGGGACTCCTAACAAACTTTCCCTCACCCCCAAATCTTGCCAGGTCAGCAAAGGACAAGTGGAAAGATCTTTAAGAGAGGAGAGTAGTTGTCGAGACTTTTGGTCACATTTCTGATCTTATTTTGTTCCTGGAGGGCAGGAAAAGAGTTTGCATGAAAGAAGCAGGCTTTTAAGGAAGAAAAAAAGATTTTAAGCTAAATGAGGATGCAGTGTGAACAGTGGAAAACTGGCATAGGCA
This sequence comes from Balaenoptera borealis, assembly GCF_965194805.1. Lineage (NCBI taxonomy): Eukaryota > Metazoa > Chordata > Mammalia > Artiodactyla > Balaenopteridae > Balaenoptera > Balaenoptera borealis. Next base: position 43,050,610 of record NC_138866.1, on the reverse strand, counting down.
GCCATGCGGGCAGGGGCGCAGGGAAGTTGGTGTTTAGAAGATTAAGATCCAGGAGGACTGCTTTTGCATTTGGAGGGACAGGGCCCTAGAAAACAAGCCCACGAAGTCAGATCCAGAACAGAGAGTCGCCAGCTGCAAGACACAGTGGGGTTAGCACATGTAGGAATCTAGAGACGGGCTGCTCTTTAGGTAGCGTTGAAGAGATGGGTAATCCTTATTTTGGGAGGACTTAGAGCTTTTGTTCTTGTCAAATGTTTTCTGAAACTTCTAGTCTTATAGGGGGGACCAAACCCTTCAAAGTATATTCCTATTCAAAACCCTGAATTTCATCTTTATGGATATCATGATTAATGTGATTCTTATCTGCTTTTTGTTATTTACAATAATAATAACTAGCATATAATGAGCTTCAATTAGGCACTAGAGACTCTACAAAACTTCTTTTTTTAATTTCTTTTTTGTATTTTAATTTTTATTGGTGTGTAGTTGATTCACAATGTTGTGTTTCAGGTGTACAGCAAAGTGAATCAGTTATACATATACATATATCCACTCTTTTTTAGCTTCTTTTCCCATATAGGCCATTGCAGAGTATTGAGTGCTATACAGTAGGTCCTTATTAGTTATCTCTTTTATATATAGTAGTGTGTATGTGTCAATCCTGATCTTCCAATTTATCCTTCCCCTCCTTACCCCCCAGTAACCATAAGTTTATTTTCGACATCTGTAACTCTATTTCTGTTTTCTGCAAAACTTCTTTTATGCACTATTTTATTTCTTACAACAACCTGACAACGATGGTCCCATCACTGGCCCCGTTTTACCTGTGAGGAAATGGAAGCCTGGAGAGACCAAGTCATTCATCCAGAGTCCCATGGCGTGGATTCACTAGGATATGAATTCAAGCACTGTGACTTGTCTAAAACCCTAGCTCTATCTGTCTCCTATTGTGTAATAAATCATAAATCCACGAAGAGGAGCAACTCTACCCTACCCTCATCTTTGTACGATCTCTCACCTCCACCGTCTACATACTTAATCCAGAACCTTCTATATAACAGGCCCGTGTAAGTGTTTATTGGCAGAATGGATATCTTACCGGACTTTCCCTCTCTTCTGCACTAGGCTCTGGCGAAAGAATTCTGGGTGTTTAATTAGTGCTAGGTCTTCAAATTAACATAAAGAAAAAAAAATCCTTAAGTTCTCATTAAGCTCCTAATGAGCTTTATTATAGGCACAAAGAAGACAGCAGTGACCATTTTGGGTCTTGCAGCTATTGATCTATAATTGTCCCTATTGTCACGTGCATCGTGAAGACTCCGGTGAAGCATTTTGAGCCCCTCCATTTGAAGAAAATCTTGGACGCAGAAGCTGCTTTTTAAAAGCCAAGATGTGTGTTGGAGGGAATGTGCCGTAAGGACTGGGGCATGCCCCCTACGCAGAAAGCTGAAGGACCACTCCCTTCCCTTGTGTGGTCCGTGCTCCGTCCATCCCTGAATCCAGGTCTCAGCTGCAACCTTTACTCCCATCTCCGGCCCTTTCACCAAGTCTGCTGACGAGGACACCCATTATGTCGAGGGGGAACCTTCCTCACTTAGAAGGGGAAGGAGTGTTCCAGTACACTTTGCAGCCTTTATTTTATTTTATTTTATTTTATTTTTTTAACATCTTTATCGGGGTATAATTGCTTTACAACGTTGTGTTAGTTTCTGCTGTATAACAAAGTGAATCAGCTACACGTATACATATATCCCCATATCCCCTCCCTCTTGCGTCTCCCTCCCACCCTCCCTATCCCACCCTTCTCGGTGGTCACAAAGCACCGAGTTGATCTCCCTGTGCTATGCGGCTGCTTCCCACTAGCTATCTATTTTACATTCGGTAGTGTATATATGTCAATGCCACTTTAAATGGAGATGATTTCCAGCTGCCACTGAGTTGGTGGACCGGCCTGCTGGAAGCCAGCATGGTCTGGAGCTACTCTGTCATGTGTTTGAACACTCATGATGAGGTACCATAATGGAAGATATAAAATCAATTGTGTTACAACTATCAAACTGAGGAAAAAATCTCCACACACCTGGAAAGACTACCACATGGTGAATCATGATCCCCCTGTATTAAGCAATACTTGACTCAGCCCATTCCAATAGAACAAAAGAGCTTGGAATATCCCTTGAGACAGGGTTTCACCTATGGGCCATGAGGCCCCTATGCTTGAGAATTTCTCATTCTGAGTCATCTGGGTCCTGGCTTCCTCTGTGGGAACAGCGGCCGTTTCTTTTTGTCACATGACCTGATTGAGAGGCAGGAGCTGAATAATTGAGAGCTTGGACTGAGAAGCCAGCTGCCTGCTTTGAATCCTGGTTCTATCACTTTCTAGCTGTGTAACTTAATGTCTCTTCATGCCTCAGTTCTGTGTTGTAAAAAGGGAATAAAAATGCTTCTTATTTCACAGTGTTATTAAGAAGGTTAATATGTGTGAAGCACAAGAAGAGTGACAGGCATGGTAAATCTTTACGTGTTAAGTAATAATAACAGAAATAATGATGATGATGACGGAAATAAAGCTTTACAACTCTATGAAACAGGCAGCTTTTATTTCTACTTCAAAGACAAGGAATTGGTGGCTCAAAGCAGTTTCTAAGCTACTAAGAGATAGAGTCTAGATTCCAAACCATGATCTTACCCACAACACCTCCCTAGACACAGTTTCCTCAACTATAAAATAAGGGGGCAAGGCGGCTCTGAGGTTCCTTTCAGACCCTAACATTTGACAAACCCACTGCCTTCTGGTCCTGTGCTCTCGACAACATCTGCAGTTTCTCTCTTTCCAAGGGCTTTCCCCTTCCAACTTCAAATATGCCCAGATTGCCCTTAGTCTAAAACTTCTTCATCGCACCTTTCTGTCTGTGCCAGCTTCAGTATTCCTCTCCTGTCCTTAAAGTTAGAAGGTGTAGAGACCACTCCTACTAATCACCCATCATCTCCCTCCCTCTGCAGTCTTTTTCTCACCTCTACTGCTCAGCTTGTAGTGCTGTCATGAAGGTTGGTGATAACTTCCTTCTACCCAAACCCATTCGCGTTTTCTTACTTCTTCCCTGACTCAGCATCTCTGCAGTATGGACTATGTCAACATGTAATGATCTACAGTGGCAGGTGTCATCCCTGAAGCACCCTCTACATTTGTCAGACCTCTTTCTCTCTCTCAAAAACATGAACAGTTTCAGATATTTCATAATATTGTGCCACTTTTTTACCCCTGCAGCTCAACATTATGTATTGAGATTGCCCCATGTCAGTCACTAGGAACTACCTCATTATTTTTGATTGCGTTGTATTATTTCAGTATGGATACACATATTTAATTATGTCTTTATTGATGGACATGTTCTTTGATTGCAAACAATGTTGTTTTTGTCCCCTAATTTAGATCCAGTTCCCTTTAAGTAATTAATTAATTTTAAAAATTGAAGTATAGTGGATTTACAATGTCATGTTAGTTTCAGGTATATGGCACAGTGATTCAGATATATATATATATATATATGTTTTTTCTTTTTCAGATTCTTTTCCCTTATAGGTATTACAAAATATTGAGTAGAGTAGTTCCTTGTGCTATACAGTAGGTCTTTGTTGGTTATCTATTTTATATATAGTACTGTGTATATGTTAATCCCAACCTCCTAATTTATCCCTCCCCCACCTTTTCCCTTTGGTAACCATAGGTTTTCTTTTCTCTGACTGTGAGTCTCTTTCTGTTTTGGAAATAAGTTCATTTGTATCTTTTTTTGTTTTAGATTCCACATATAAGTGATATCATGATATTTGTCTTTGTTGGCTTACTTCACTTAGTATGATAATCTCTAGGTCCACTCATGTTGCTGCAAATGGCATTACTTCATTCTTTTTTATGGCTGAGTAATATTCCATTGTATATATGGACCACCTCTTCTTTCTTTCTTTATTATTTTTGGCTGTGTCGGGTCTTAGTTGCGGCACGTGGGATCTTCGTTGCAGTGCGGGCTTCTTCCTAGTTGTGGTGTGTGGTTTTCTCTCACTAGTTGTGGTGCACAGGCTCCAGGGTGCATGGGCTCTGTAGTTGTGGTGCAGGGGCTCTCTTGTTGAGGCGTGCGAGCTCAGTAGTTGTGGCACGTGGGCTTAGTTGCCCCACAGCATGGGACCACCTCTTCTTTATCTATTCCTCTGTCAATGGACATTTAGGTTGCTTCTGTGTCTTGGCTATTGCAAACAATGTTTTAATGATCATCCTTGAATATGCTTCTTTGGACAGAGGTGTGAGTATTTTTCTGGGGTAAATGCCAAGATGGATTTACTGGGTTATAGGATATTATATTTTAATAGATTAGTTGTCTTTATTTTAGCTGTCACCTTTTAGCTCAGCTCAGCTCAAATCCAGGATTAAGCCATGTTCCTAGTAGGGAGGCTATTCAGAGATCCTACTTCAGCAGTTTAAGATTCACCTAAGCTGACTCTGCCGCTGCCCCACCTCTGACCATGGTAACTCATTGTCTGAGCTCCTGCTTTTGTGTTTCCTCCTCTGTCTCAGCGACTTGCCCTGATTTCCCCTATGCCTGAGTCTCTGAACACTGTACCTGTATCTCTGAGACACTCAGCACCTATCTGTTGGAATCTTCACCAGTTACTGCTCTTCTCTCCTTCCCAGCAAACTGACCTGGATGAACTCATCAGTTCTTGGCTGACCTTGACTTGTGGGATTCTGATCTCATCTGTCCTTTTCCCTTAGTCTAGTGTACTAGTGCTACAGGACCCATTAGAGTCCATATTCTTCAGCTTTAGTTATGATATTAATACCTTAAAGACCCCTTTTTTGGCCTCCTACTCTATCCTGAAGTTCTGTCTGGACTCAGCCACTTCCTGGCCTGGTGGCCGTCCAAGCTTGCACAGTGTTATTGGGTTTCACATTACCCCACAATACTGATTATTTTCTCTTTCTAACCATATCTCTGGGTTTTTCCCCAGTGAGAAACTTCCTTTCTTTTTCTTTTCCCTGTTGTTTGATATTCTTCAAGGCTAGATCTTTGTCCTGCTATTCTTTCTAAGCACTTACCTCTTCAATATTTTCCTACTCTTACTTACCTTAACAGACTTAAATACTGTTTATTCCCAAACATACATATCCAGCCTTCACCCTTCCCCATGCTCCATGAGTGCATTTCCAATTGTCTACATAGCATCTCCATTTGAATGTTTCCCATCACTTCAATTTCAGTATGTCTAAACCCAACAGAATCATCTGCTACAATTTTACCCCATCTGTTCCCTTTCCAGTTTTCTCTGTCTCTGTAAATGATATCACATTTTCTTGATCACCCAGACTAGAAATCTTGGACTTAAATCTGATTTCGTTATTTCTTCACCTCTTACAGACAATCCAACACTGAATCCTGCTGAAATTTTTCCTTTGAATATAACATTGTGGGTGACTTCTGAATGAAAAGTGGATTGGGTACATGCATTTATCTCTTTTCTGAGATGCCACTAAAATGGCAGCCAAGGTATGTTTTAAAAGGTAAAACCCCATGCAAGACAGGAAAAGGAGAAAACTACAAGTTGGACAGTACATGATAAATGATAACTTACTCAGCACATCCCTGAAAAAGCTAAACTATAAGCCAAGAGCAAAAGAGATCCTAAGAGCGTCTAAAATTTTTTTTTATCTCCGAGCAACTCAATGGCCCAGAAATTTGGAAGCACAATGTACATCAAAAAGTGTGGGTGAAGGCAAGATTAAAGAGAAGGAAAATTTGTAAGTCTTTTTAAGGCAGTTAGAACCCTAGTTGTCTTTCCTGATCATCCCCGTCCCAGAAAAGACTAGAGATTTATTCTTTGGAACAATGGATTTCTGGCCTGGGGACACCAGTAACTGTTGTAGGTTGGTGCTGTATCAACTAAAAGTTTATATGCTGAGTGCTGAGAGTATTGGTTCTCTTTCCCTGCTAGCCCCCAGAGCTCAAGCTTCTTTGAGGCAGGAAACGGACGGTACTTTTCTGGAAACTCTAGCCGGCTCAAGAGAAAAGACCTACAGATACTAACACCAGTGAGTCCCCAGTGACATGGTCTGGCCATATCATCTTCCAGGAAAACCCACAGTCAGCAGGCACATCTAATCAACTTTTTAGTGCCCCACTTTTAAATATGAACAGACATAGAAGGATTGCCAGACGTTTGAGGAAACCCTTTAATATGAAAGAACCTAAAACAAAAAAATTAATTGGAGGAAACAGAAGATACAGGGAGAAGAAAACTGGAGAAAAAACAACTACCTTCTATTAATATTCTCAAAGATCTAGGAGAATATTTTACATCTGTGAAGCAAGACTACAGATGCCATGTAAAAAAAGAACATACAGAGAACAAAAAAGAGCCCTTAGAAATTCAAAGTATTATAGAAGCTATTTTTTTAAACTGTAAAGAAATTTTGGAAAATAAGGTTTAAATTTCTGCAAAATATAAAGGAGAAAGATAAGGAGATGGAAAATAGGCAACAATGGCGAACAACAACAACAGAAACAAACAACATTCCAAAGAAAGAGTAACAAAAACAGAGGGGAGGAAGGAGGAAGTTGTCAAAAAATAATTTATGAAAATCTCCTGGAACTGAAGGGCACGAGTTGCCAGACCAAAAGGTCCACTGAGTGCCTAACACAAAGGATGAAAGCACCAAGTCCAACCACTGTGAACTTTCAGAGCACATGGGACAAAGAGAAGATCCTAAAAGCTTTCAGAGAGAAAACTCAAGTTTGAAACAAAGAATACGAATAAAATGGTATCAAACTTCTCTATAGGACTCCCGGAAGCTAAAAGACAACGGAGCAATGTCTTAAAATTGTGAAGGAATATTATTTCCACTGTAGAATTTTACACCTAATTACGTAAACATAATTCAGCATGAGTGTATAATAAAGACCTTTTCAGGCATGCTGTATCTCAAAAAACTTAACTGCCACGCATCCCTTCTTAAGAGGGTAATGGTAAATATGACTTACCGAAATGAGAGGATATGAAGAGAAGTGAAAACCTGGGACCCAGGAAAATGTGATTTGACATAAGTGATAGACAAAAGAAATCCTAAAGATGAAGATGAAAGCAAAATCCAAGATGAAAGCTGTGCAGGAAGGGTGGAGCTGACCAACCCATCCTTGAGGCAAGTCAAAGGGCTCAAGGCAAAATTTCTTCAGGGTGAAACCAATGGCTATTTTTCTCCTCCTCCCCATTTGTCTCCTTTGCTTCCTTCCTCCTCTTCTTCCTTCTTCTTCGTGTATTATACTTTGGTTCCTTTAAAATTATTTTTGCTGTGAAATATTTTCCCTTTATTTCCAAAGTACTCCTCGATCACTGTAAGAGATCAAACAAAATACTAATGATAGCTAACCTTAATCAAGTAGTTGCTAAGTGTGGAGCACTCTGAAGTGTATTATATTATCTGAAGATTGAGATAATCTTCATCCAAACCCTGTGAGGTTGGAAGCCTTAGGATCTCCACTCACTGTTGAGGGAACAAGGCACACAGAGGTTAAGAACTTACCCAGTGACACACATAAAAAGTGGTAGGGTTGGGATTTGAACCTAGTCTGACTCCTAAGCCTATGATCTTGACTACTGTGCTATGTTTTAAAGGAAATGTTAAATTCTCTCCCTATTGCCTCAAATCCATGAGGTAGTTTTTCGTAAAAGTTTGGCATGCATCTTGCCATATTTCTTTCATGTTTATATGACTATATGAACATATATATGGAGTTCTTTTCTTTTTTAAAAAGATTGAACCATATTGCATGTTTTCATTTTATTTCAATTAAAATTCACTGAATGCACATTTTGTGCTTGGCAATGTGCTAGGTATTGGGATGAAATAAGAGTTATACAGTTCCTGCTTGTAAGGAGCTCCTAGATTAATCAATTGAATATTCTGGTTTGTGGAGAGTTACTATCATAAAACATGATTTTTTCAAAGAATTAAAGCACAATATATATATTCAATGTTAAATTATTCCAAATCTAAGCTTTCCTTTGATTCAGACATCACTTTACTTTCTCGAAATACCTTTGCCTTTGTAGTATGAACATCAGATATCTTTGAATAATAGAGCAAAAAATTCTGTTATTTGAATTTTCAGGTATTTGGATTCTAGGGAAGTAAGCCTACACTAAGCATTTAATCAACCTCTCTGCCAACCCTCTTCTCTTAAATGCCATCCTCCCATGGCCTAATGCTGTGCCAATTTAATATTTTCTTGGCCCCAGGTCAGATCTCATATAAGTTAAAAAAAAAAAAAAAACAACCTAGGTAATGTTGTCTAGGTTGTTGATGTGTCTAATCCTTGGACTAGTGACAAACTTTATGGTCTATTTAACAGAGATTTTTGCTTCATCACTTCACCCTTGAGAGGATAAAATGGTAATAACTAAAGAATGAAGCCTATTTAGTCAAAGACAAATTGTTGGCTCTGGAAGATGCTTGTTTGCCGAGTGTAGCAAGGAGAAAGTAGGGAGTTCTTGGAACAGATTTATCTCGAGAACTGCTAAGTTTTCTTCTTGTGTGCGTTGGTGAAGCTCGGTTAGCCACGGAGCTTGAGTTATAGCTGTTTTTACGGGAATTTGGAGATTGTCTCTTTGGCATGACTTGCCTTGGAGGTAATCAGCCACCTTTAATCTAGGTACACTTCCTCATTTGTAATCTTTATCTTGCATAGCTTTCCTATAGCCTTGTATTTTGTCTGATAACAGGAGAAAAAGTATTGATGTTATGCTGTATAAGAGAGTAAGATAACAGATCAGTCTCCAGTTCTTTATGTGTAGAATGCAGTATTCCATTGCAGGTGGTAGTGGTCTGTTTAAGGTCAGGGAATATATCAAATCCCCCAAAGACCTGAAATATGACCTCTCCAGCAGGACTGATGTTCCAGCATCTGGGAGCATGTTTGCTGGCTGTAATCCAGTTCCAGAGGCTACCGCAGAACACCTGTGATTGCAATCCACAAATGATTTGTGAAGAGAAGTGTTTGAGCATGCTGGGATCACAACAATTTGTGCTGCTGCTTTTTTTATTATTTTTTATTTTTTTTCTGATCAGCTTTACTGAAGAACAGTTTACAAACAAAATCCATAAACTTTAGGTGTACATTTCAACAAGTTTAGACAGATGTATACACCTGTGTAACTACCGCCTCAGTCAGTGTGCAGAATATTTCTATCTCCTATCTCCCCAAAGAGTTCCCTTGTACCCCATCTCAGTCATTCTTCTCTCCATTCCCCACACCCTTAGCCTCAGGCAACTGCTGATCTGCTTTTGTCACTGTAGATTAGATTTGTTCTTTCTACAGTTTCACGTAAATAGAATCACACAGTACATGTTCTTTTGTGTCCATCTTCTATAACTCAGTGTAACGATTTTGAGATCCATCCATGTTGTTTATGTGCAGTTTATTCCTTTTTGACGTTATGTGACATTCCATTGTATGAATATACCATAATTTGTTTATCCCTTCACCTGTTGATCAATTGTTTTGGATTGTTTCCAGTTGTTGGCTATTATGCCTAGAGTTGCTGTGAACATTTGTGTACAAGTCTTTGAGTGGACCCAAGTTTCATTTCTCTTGGGTAAATGCATAAAAGTAAAATTGCTGAGTCATATGTTAAATGTATATTTAACTTTTTAAGAAACTGCCAACTTGTTTTTCAAAGTTGTTGTACCATTTTACATTCCCACCAACAATAGATGACAGCTATAGCTGTTCCACATTCTTGCCAACATTTGGTATTTTCAGCCATTTAAATTTTGACTATTCTAGTGAGTATGTAGTGATATCTCCTTGTAATTTTAATTTGGATGTCCATTTGCTTATTTTACATCCATCTATCTTCATTGTTGAAGTATCTGTTATCTTTTGCCCATTTAAAATCTTTATTTGCCCATTAAATTTTAAAAATTTTTCTCTAAGAAAATTTTCTTTTTCTTGAGTTCTAAGTGTTCTTTATGTATTCTGGAGAAAAGTCTTTTTATCAGATATATGCTTTGCAAATATTTTCTCCCAGTCTAGATTTGCCTTTCCATTTTCTTAAGAGTATCTTTTGAAAAGCAACAGTTTTTAACCTCTGATGAAGTCTAATCTTTCAAATTTGTTTATGGTTTTTGCTGTTTGTATTCTGAGAAATCTTTGCCTAACTGTTCTGTTACTTTTTTTTTTTTTTTTTAAAAGCTTTTCTTTTGCTTCATTTGCTTTCAAATGAAGATACTATGACTATGTACTCAGACGGACCAAGGCAATTAACTTAACAATTATGAGAGCTAATGAGAAGTTTAAATAAGGTGACCAGAATGAGATTCAGATCGCAACTTTCTTGTATCAGTCAGGGAGCTGGCAGGATGGCCCACATATTCAAAAGGGGTGACTGGAGGAACTATTTATAGAGGTCTGAGTAGGGTTAAGCACTCAGGATCTAACAACAGCAGGAAGCCAATACTAGCCCTTAGCCAAAGGGTCAAAGCTGTGGTTTTTGGTAGAGGAATAGAGCCACTGTCAGCCCATGACCCAGCAGGGAGTGACTCAAGTGAATAGATACTTCAATTTCTCTCCTCCCATCCTTTGAATCCTCTGCCAGTGCCTCCCATTGGCCAAACTCAACTGGAAGATGGTAAGGAAGAGCAGCTGACAGAGTCAATAAAAATCAGCCTCTCAGAGCTGACTACTGGTTCGTTGGCACAAAGAACCCAAATTGACTAGAGGGAAATCCCAGCTTCCAATGTAATGGAACATTGACTGTGTTTCCTGGTGGAACCATTTCTCCCTTGGACAGGATGCCTTACAGAACGATTAAGCTCAAGATTGCAGCATCAACATGAAGAACCAGGACTCCTTATGTGGGTTATTAAGTCTAATAGCGAGAAGAGCCAATCCCAGTTCTACCCCTTGCTTTCCAAACATGAGCACTCTGGCTATGAGGAGATAGCACTATATATTTCCCTTGGGTTTATTGCATATACTCTGTCTTGTAGGAAGGCACCATACCTGCAGAATTAGACTCTAGGTTTGGCTTTCAGAAATCTCAACCCTGAGTCCATGGAGATATGGTTTCTTTCAGAGTAGTCATAGGAGATTTCTGATAACTTCTGCAGACCTTTAGCTGGAAATGCAAAGCCCTAAGCTCATCAGTTTTTTCCTCCAAGCTCTCCAGCTCACTTAGAAGCAAGCAAACAACCCCATAGTTTATACCATATTTCCACTAAAATATGGGACTACTTGGTCATCCAAAGCCTTTAACTTCTGTAGGGTCTTGACTCTAGGTGACTACAGACAGTACTTGAGGGAACTTTTTGGTCACCGTATGCCATGTGTAACTTTCGCCAGTGGAAACATGGTCATTAATGCCTTTAAATCTAGCCGGTCAGAGAACCAGTTGCAGATTCCCATCCTCACCCTTCTGCTTTCCTGGAAACCTTTCTGGTGTCAATAACTTTTGAAGTCAAGGTTTAGGGAGGAGAATAGAGTCCCTGTGAGAATGGCGGGGCAGGGATTTATTACAGGGATTGGACCTTACGTAATTATGGAGGGAGGTGCAGAAGTGAAGGTCTGGAGGTGGGAGCGTCTCCCAAGACAATAGTTTTCCAGTTTTCACAGCAAGTTATATCCATCATCCCCAAACAGTCTTGCATTCCAAATCCAGCTACTAGAAGAGATGGTATTTTGTTGCTTTTCAGTTTGTTTCCACAGCAAAATTAAAGACTCTATGATGAGACAAAAAGACATTGTTTTCTTTTCCCACTTCAACCTGCTACATGTTATTGAATCTGCTCATTCATTCAACAAATATTTCTGACTCACCTGCTGTTCCAGGAGCTGGAGATACATATGTGAAGAAAACAGGCAGAAAATGCATGCCTTGTGGAGCTCGCATTCTAATAAGGGAAGACTACAAACTAAACAATTCCGTTGTTCTAGGAGGTTGGAAGATGAAGGGAAGGGGCTATTGAAAGGGAGACTGACAAGCCTGGGATCCGAATCCCCCCACATTGGGTGTCTCTGCATCTGGCCTTGGTCTCCCACAGTCTTGCTGAGCCTTGCCTGACATACCTTGTCTTTCCCTGCTCCCCAGCACGAGCCCCACCTTCCTATCACCTGAGTCCTTTCTCTCTGTTCTGGCGATAAGCCTTGTGTTTGCTGAAAATTGAGCATCTGTGCCCTCACAGCAGTTGCAGTGGGAGCCACTCCCAGTGCCTCCCCAGGCCTCCCCCTTTGATTCTGGGCTGTGACACAGCCAAGACACCACAAGCTAAGTTTTCAGCCTCATGTATTCCTGGCACATCTCCTCCTTCTGCCACCAAACCCCTTTCGCCTCTCTCACGCTCACACAGCATCAGGGGCAGAGTCACTGCTTTTGATCCTGATTTGCAAATTTACATTTTCCATGGGGCGAATCTCCAGCAGAGTCAGCAAAGTGAAACCATATCTCACTTGACAAAAAAAAACGTTTTGGGTTGCTGGGGCAGAGAGAACGTGCGCAGTTGGGGAATCTAGATAAGAACAGCTGCAGAAAATAGACTGAGGTCGGGCAGGGTGCTGATTTGCAAGTCGACGTCACATAGTTTCCTTGGAGAAATTAACAGGTCTTATCTCCCACCCCCAACAGGATTGGGATATTATTCCGCCTTAGAAAGAAAGGGCGATTGTCAGGGTGCACATCAAACACTCTTTCCTGGAGATATTGATGTTTCTCAGTGCCAGGGACCAGGGCAAGCTCAGTCATGGTTTCAGAACGCAAGTCATAGGAAGCACACTTCCTTACACCCAGGGGCCCAAGGGTGTGATGGGTATTCTGTGTGTGCTTGCAAGGTCTAGAGGCAGCACGTGCTCTGAAGCCTTGGAAATTGTTTCCCCACAGCCTAGAGTCATGCTTCAGATCTTGTCTACCCCTGTTACTCAGGGTGATTAGGGGCCAACACTGCCTCATGAGCTCACCAGCGTGGGCTGGGCTATGGAGCTGACTCAGGCCTCATTGACTGTCCCCCTTTCCCAGCTCAGTCAGTCCTCAGGTTTCCAGGCAAGGTGGTCAGGCTCAAGCTTGCTTCTGAGTACTCTATGGTTGGATTTTCACAGTGGAGGCAAATTTCAGCTCCAAAGTTAACTCTCAGAAAATTCTCCTGGGAGTCTAAGGAAACAGTTGTAAAGCACTTTTCATGGGAGCACTTCACAGGTGAGAAAGAGGCTTAAAGAGGTCACGCAGGAAATATATGGAGGATTCAGGACTTAGACCCAGATATCCTGACCCCAAAGCCTGTATTTTCATACTACATTTTGCCTACGGGACTGCAAAATATTTGTCAACCGTTCTTTTCTGAGACTACTATTTTGCCTGGGAGTTTGTTTACACCAATAATTCTGATGTGATGGAAATCTTTCTGTGGAATGGCAGGAGGCAGCATATTTTATTGGAAAGAGCACTAGATTAAAACTCAGGAGGGGACTTCCCTGGTGGCGCAGTGGTTAAGAATCTGCCTGCCAATGCAGGGGACACAGGATCAATCCCTGGTCCGGGAAGATCCCACATGCCACGGAGCAACTAAGCCCGTGCACCACGACTACTGAGCCTGTGCTCTAGAGCCCATGAGCCACAACTACTGAGCCCGTGCGCCTAGAGCCCGTGCTCCACAACAAGAGAAGCCACTGCAATGAGAAGCCCGCGCACTGCAATGAAGAGTAGCCCCCGCCCACCGCAACTAGAGAAAAGCCTGTGCACAGCAACGAAGACCCAATGCAGCCAAAAATAAATAAATAAATTAAAACAACAACAACAACAAAAACCTCAGGAGCCTTGAATTCAAGTCCCACCTTGGCCACTAGATGGCTGTGTGACCCTGAGCCAGCTTCTTAACCTCTCTGGCCTTAGATTCTATTAAATAAGGGGCTCAAACTTGATATTTGTGCTGTTTTACAGCTTTTGAATTCTCAAGGAAATCTCATTCTATTAGGGAAAACCATGCAGGTGCCACGGAAGACAGACCTTCTAAAAAACAAGCTCCAGTTCTGACTGCCCCATCAGGGCTTGACTTTTGTAAAGTCAAAGATTTGGTCTAAGAATCCTTGTGGTGTCTGGATGACCATAATGTTGTGTTTTAGTTTCAGTTATCTAGTGCTATGTAACCTAAGAGTAATGGCTTAAAATAACAAGGATTTAGTATTTCTCACAACTCTGTGAGTTGGTTGGACTCAATTGCACGTTCTTCTGCTCCCTCTGGGGTCATTCATGTGGCCGTATTCATCTGGGCATTTAGTTGGGGATAGAGTGTCCAAGATGGCCTCATTTGCATACTGGGACCTAGGTTCTGGCTATTGGCTGGAGCTCAACTCAACTTATCTCTCCAGCATGATAGCTCTGACTTGTTTTCAAGGCAGTTCAAGGCTTTGAAGAAGGTGGAAGTACAAGTTGCAAGACCTTAGCTTGGAAGTCATATGGCATCACTTCTGCCATATTCTTTTGGTCAACACAAGTCAGGGCCATTCCAGATTCAAGGGGAAGGAAACCTGACTTCTCCACCTCTTGATGGGAGTAGTGGCAAAGCCCCTTTGCAAAAGAGTACACAGCATGCCATCCCTGGAAATAATCTGCAAAAGGAGAAGGAAACCAACTATGGAAGAACTGGTGATGCAGGAAAATAGCATCAGACCAGAAGACTCAGGATCCGTGAGTGTGTTCTATCAATCTGGGATCTCCTTGGAGTACACGTCAATTCCTAACAAAACCGTGGGCCTGTAGGGGTGCATTGGTAGAATGGATTAATTGTTACCAGTTGTCTGTTTTAAACTGTCACTATCCTTATTCTCGCTTTATTTCCTCATCTTCCCTGTACCTTTTCCCCACCTCTTACCCTCTACTCTGCTCTTATTTGGTCTCCAAATGCTTGTACTTGAGCTACTTGACTTTTCAGGGTAGGGGGGAAGGTATTTAGTGGAGAGTCCTCTTCATCTGCAACTTAAATACATGTGCATGTACAGACTCAAGGCTGTACCTTTTATGGATTATTAGAGAGTGTGCCATCTGGGGACCGCACTCTGATTGTCACAGGGTGTTTTTGATTTGTGTTCTTTGTATAGGTTTGCATTCCCCAGTTGTGCCATGTGCCCCAACAAAGTCTATTGTTTTACACCAAGGCTGCCCCCTTTTCACTTGTTTCTATTACCTGCCAGGCCCCTGAGGCATCCTTGATGTAGTCCAACACCCCTGATTTACAAGCAAGGGAAACAAGGCCCAAGAATTGAGGTGATTGACTTCTCTAACCAAAGCAAAACAAAAGCACATCCAACCTCTGCTTTCTAATTTATTATCTTTTTTCATTTTTTTCAACAATCCCATGGTAGGGTTCATAGATGGGGTAATCAATATTTTGGGTGTTAGAAAAAGGCCTACAGCCTGGGCCACTGGTTTTCCTTCGAGTACACTTTCCAATACAGCATGTGCTGTTGGCCTGGAGTAAAAGGAAGGAAGAGTATTTGCTATTCTTCATGTTAGGCCAACATGTTCCTGGGATTCTATGGGATCATCTAGACTCTCCCTCAGCTCAGTCCCTAAATACTTGCTTGAGTTGAAGAAGTGTATTGCCTCATGGTAGTTATTGAGTGTGGGTCCCTGTGGCTTATTTTTATGTTACAAAGCCAAATCTTGGAACAAATGGAAGTTTGGGGGGAATGAGAGAGCCAGAAGAGCCTGTGAGTTTATAGAATAGGTCAACTATTGAAAATATTGTTCACTTAGCAGATTATAAAATAGACCGAGAGAAATAAACTAGGAGATAATTATTTCTAAGCTTTCCTGGACTAGGGCTAGAGGCATTTCCTGAATATTCTGCTCTCAATGTGAACAGGGACATAGTGCCTGGCATCTAACCGATACTTAATAAAATTCTGCTGAGTGAGCAAATGCATGAATCAATGAGCGACCTATGCTGATTCATTCTCTTTTCTACTTAAACAGGATTGAATCAATTGCATTTTCTTCATTCTTTCTCTCCCTTTCTCTCTCCTGGTTTGAAAGTTATGCACACTTTCATATTTTTAGTGGTTGCCCTTACTTCTGCTTTCCACCAGACACAAGGAAAATGTAAGTCTCCTTAAATTTAATTCCTGGTCCTGTGTTCCCCTACAAAGAGGCAGCCACTGTTATAATCTTGTTATTTTTTCCTGAGATAGAGAGGTTGACTTTCTATGATGTGAACAAAGCTGAAGTTCAGGGCCCCTCACTTGCATGCTCCAACATTTTAGTACATATTTTACAAGTGTGAAGTTAATTATTATCTCCATCCTACTCCGATGAAGAGATGCAATTCACACATAAAGAACTGCATGATTTTTTCCAATTTATATGGACAGAAATCTGGATAATGTGTGTAGAAATGGTTATTGAGAGTGTGGGATTAAGGTAGAAGGTTGGAAAGCCTTAAAAGTGGGGCTGAGGTTTCAGAGAGAGAGGGCATGAGGGGAGGAGGGGAGGAAGGGGAAGGAGAAAGAGAGGAAGGAAGAGGGAGAGGGAGAAAATTCTACCTGTGGACAACCACTTTGGCCCATGCCCATGGGTTCCAGTCTTCTCTTGATCTTGCTGTTACCGAACCCAAGTCTGGCTGCTCGCTGCTCAAAAGCCCATAAAGAGCCCAGGGTGGCGGAAAGGAAAGCTTGCTTTATTTTGGATGCCGGCAACCAGAGGGGCGGGGTGGAGCGGGGGAGGAGGGCGGATGCCTGTCCAAAAGCCGACTCCCCCATGACAATTAGGGGGCAAGAGCTTTTATAGACGGAGGGGGCTACATGCAGAAACAATACAGTCAGTTCTGACAGTCATCTTGAAATTGGTCATCGGTGGTATGACTAGCGTCATCTCGATTGTTTTAGGTACTGTTAATCTTCAGTTCCAGGGTCCGTTTGTTTCCATTTCTTTGAGTCCAATTCTTGGAATTGTGGCAGCTTATGTCATGGCTACATCCTGGTCATCATGTAGTTAACTTCTTCCAACCTAGTGTGGGTTTCAGTATCTATAAGACAGCTCACAGGATATGGCTCAGAATATTATCTATAGCCCTTAAGGAGGAACTAAAGGTCCTTGACTATGCTTAATGACTAAACTATTATTATTTGGTCTCTTTTGACTGTTTTCCTATGTTTCTGCATTTTCTCACTTCTCTGATTAAATTTATTCTTTGGCTAAATTTTTTCCACAGACAAAAGGCAGGCTCAGGGCATGGGGTTGGCAGGGGGGAAGAACCTTAGGGTCCTGCTCCATTTCATTCCCACCCTAACTGCCCTTCCTATGGATGTTGAACTTTCTTAGCCAGCCCCTACAATTATATAAGCCAATTCCTTGTAATAAATCTCTTAATATATTATCTCCTACTGGTTCTACTTCCTTGGCTGAGCCCTGTTGTTCAACGTGTCTCCTGATTTCAAAGTGCACTCTTTCAATTTGTTCTGTTCCTGCCTTCTGGTTCTGTTCTGTTCCTTGATTTATCACTCTGAACATTTTGAAAATTTTGATTTGGGAGCCTTTC
The DNA here is from genome assembly GCF_965194805.1 of Balaenoptera borealis. NCBI lineage: Eukaryota > Metazoa > Chordata > Mammalia > Artiodactyla > Balaenopteridae > Balaenoptera > Balaenoptera borealis. Next base: position 43,033,041 of record NC_138866.1, on the reverse strand, counting down.
AAAAATGATTTCCTTATTTTGAGTTCTCAATTGTAAATTCTCCCATTTGCTGAGTTGATACCTCCTTATTCCTGTGGTGTGTAACTTTTGAGTATGAACTTCACTTCAGTGATAGTTGTTCTCTACGGAGTCCTGTGTGATCTGGGTCATGGAAGTATCCTCTTGTTGGATGGTCTCTACAGTAAAGTTTCACCAGGGGCCAAGTGGGTTTTCGCCAGCTCCAGACCATTTTTCATGCTAATTTTTGTTCTTGAATGCTAGGAAGGAGACGGATATTCTTAGCAAAATACTTTGCAGAAGATGTACTGGCTGAGATTTAACCAGTATAGCTGAAAAGTGCTAGCTGTCTTTCAGATATTTTATCTGAGAGCTTTTGCCTCTCCTTTACTGCAGTCAGGGTATGAATTGACCGCTCCCCATTCTTTTTATTCAGGGACATCAGAGAAAGCCACATAATTGCTTGTCACTCACAATGAAGGTAAAACACAGGAAAGGCAGGACTTTGATGAAGGAAAATAAGGAGGTGGAAATGAGGGAATCTTCTGATGGGAGGTTTGCTGGGAGGTTCTGCTCAAGAGACTGGACCAAGACCCAGTACCAAGGAAAGAGTACTTGGAGACATATTGAACAGATGAGAGATGTCACCCATGGACTTGACATGGTTAGGAATTCTTCACTGGACCAGAAGTAAAAACTGGCTGAACTGTGTGTACATGCTTTACTGGCTGACAGGAAGATTATTTTGTTCTAAGTTAAACCACCCCTCCCTTTACAGTAAACAGCATAATGGCAAGATTACAGTAGAAAAAGAAAAGTCATGTGTCAGAGTAAAAACATCCATAGATGTAGAAGATTCTGATTTCATCACTGCTTCTGACATCAAGTCATCTTGCTTCTTTCTAGCCCCACCGTCAACTGCAGCAAGTTGGATTCATGGATATGAGCCATTCTTATGATTTATTAAACCCGCTGCATGATATCCAGCAATATCATGGATAATTTGTGTTGAACTTGACACACAGCAGAAAGAATGCAACAGTTATGCTTCATCAGCCAAATTTAAGAGTGACTTTTTGGCCAGTCAACTATTATTTGATAATTGATCCTTCAGTTAACCGTGCACCTGGGTTAAAAGATAGTTGATGATGAAATTAAATGGGAAGTTTTCATGAATCAAGGCATTCACATCAAAGAAAAACATTCATTTCACAAACTGCAAGGCTTTTATAAATTACTACTGTGCAAATGGGTTCTTTAAAAATGATGTTCTGGGCTCTAGCCTAATTTTCAAATTTTCTGCATTTTAATTTTATAAGTGGTGTGCTGTTCTAGGGAAATGGTGCTTTATTTACATTCTGGACATGAAACTTTCCTGGTTTATCTGTAAAAGCAGAATCTTGTTCTACTTTCTCATCCAAATAAGAACAAAGACAATAGAAAAACAGTGGTTAGAGGGGAAACATCCAAAGATATTTGCTTACCAATTTGCCATGTTTTATAGGCACTGGCCTTGAAATTCAACGGCATATGGGATACACTGATTTGGAAAGAGAGAACAAACGTTATTGCTTTTGCGAAAACTAATGCTCTTGCCCAGGATGAAATGGAAAGTTAAGTCTAGTGAAAAGAGCATTGGACCAGGAGTCAGCCTGAGCTCAAGCCAGAGATCTACCACAAGCTAGTATGCAATCTTGGGCAGGCTACTTCTTTCCTCTGGGTTTTGGTCTTCTTGAGCATAAAGTGAGGGGGCTGACTTTGATAAGGTCTAAGATCCTTTCCCTCTCTGCATTCTATAGTGCCTGATCAATGACGCCCCTCCCTCCCCCATCACTCAAAGCTGTGAGTCTGGGAATAGACAGCTAGTGTGTGTGTGTGTGTGTGTGTGCGTGTGTGCTTCTCTTTTCCAGCCTCTTCTTTACAAGATGGCATAACCTCACTGTGATAGGCAGCCCACGATGGCCCCTGGTGATCCTGGCCTCCTGCTTTTCATGCCTTTGTGCAGTCCCTCCAACCCTTGCCTTGAGTGTGGGCTGTACTTAAGAATTCATTTCTAACAAATAGAAAACAGTGGAACTGATGGGTTATCTTTTCTGAGATTAGGTTACAAAAAGGCTGTGGCTTCCATCTTGCTCACTTGTTCTGGGAGAAGCCCACTGCCATGTTGTGAGCTGCCCTAAGAGAGGATCAAGTCTCTGACAAGGAAATGATATCTCTGTCCAACAACCAGCAGGGACTGAGTCCTGCCAACAACTAGGCGAGTGAGCTTGTAGCAGGTCCTCTAAAAGCCACACCTGGATTCCTAACACTCCAAGACTCCGATATGGTAAATGAGTGTTGTTTTAAGCCATTAAATTTTGGAGTAATTTATCATGCATCATTAGTTAACTAATATACTCATCAAAGGTGTTGCCTTCTATCTTGGAAGCTTCTCGCATTACCATTACTGAGATTTCATTCTCCTTCTTCAAATTGGGTATATTTGGAGGCTGGGGATTCTGTTAGAAAGGGAAACATCATCCTTTTTTGTCCTAAACTTTTTTTTTAACAACTTTTTTTTTAAAATTTATTTATTTGTTTATTTTGGCAGTGTTGGGTCTTTGTAGCTGTGCGCGGGCCCCCTCCAGCTGGGGAGACGGGAGCCACTCCTCGCTGTGGTGCGTGGGCTCTAGGCGCGCAGGTCTCAGCAGCCATGGCACGTGGGCTCAGCAGTTGTGGCCGCGGGGGCTCCAGAGTGCAGGCTCAGTAGTTGCGGTACACAGGCTCAGGTGCTCCACAGCATGCGGGATCCCCCCAGACCAGGGCTCGAACCCGCGTCCCCAGCACCAGCAGGCAGACTCCCAACCACGCCACCACCAGGGAAGTCCCTGTCCTAAACTTTTAATGCCAATAATAATAGCTTACTTTTGTTGAGTACTTCTTGTGTGTTAAGCATTATGTGATGATGCCCACGGCAATTCTTTGAGGATTGGTACTATTGTTTCCATAGTATAGGTATGGAAACTGAGACTTGGAGAGGGTAATTAATACAAGAAGGTGAATAGTACACATGAAATTAAAGAGTAGGGGAAATAGAGTGGCAATGAAAAAGGAAGTGATACTATCACTACACTGTAAGCTGGTGAACTATAAAATGAGTATCAAGTTCAAGTTGGGGCACCTCACATTAAAAAGGATTTTTATATCACTTAGCATAACACTATCCAGGCGTACCCATGTGGTTGCAAACAACAGAATTTCTGTGTTTTTGTGTTGTATTATTGTATTGTAAACATATAATACAATATTTTCTTGATTCATTCATCCATTGACCGGCACTTAGGTTGTTTCTGTACCTTGCCTCTTGTGAATAACGCTGCATTGAGCATAGAGTTCAGATATCTCTTCGAGATAATGGTTTTATTTCCTTTGGGTAAGTACTCAGAAGTGGGATTTCTGGATCATATGGTATTTCTATTTGTAAGTTTTAAAAGAGCTTCCATGCTGTTTTCCAAAGTGACAGTACCAATTTACATTCCCACCAACAGAGTACAAGGGTTTACCTTTCTCCACATCCCCTGCAGCATTTGCTATCTCTTGTCTTTTTGATAATAGCCATTCTAACAGGTGTAAGATGATATCTCATTGTAGTTTTGATTTTCATTTCCCTGATGATTAGTGATGTTGAGCACCTTTTCATGTACCTGTTGGCCATTTGTATATCATCTTTGGAAAAACGTCTATTCACGTCCTTTGCCCATTTTTTAATTGGGCTATTTTTTTTTTGCTGTTGAGTTGTATAAATTCCTTATATATTTTTAATAGTAACCTCTTATCAGATATTTGGTTTGCAACTATTTTCTTCTATTCCCTAAGTTGTCTTTTAATTTTGTTAATGGTTTCTTTTGCTGAGCAGAAGCCTTTTAGTTTGATATAGTTTCACATGTTTGTTTTGCTCTTGCTGCCTTTGCTTTGGTGTCAGATCCAAAAACTCACTGCCAAGACCAATGTCAAGGAGCTTGCCCCCTATATTTCCTTCTAAGAGGTTTATAGTTTCAGGTCTTATATTCGTGTCTTTAATCCATTTTGGCTTGATTTTTGAGTATGGTATAAGATAGGGCAGACAAAGACAAAATACTGCATGATATCACTTATGTGTGGAATGTAAAAAAAAAAAAAAAAAAAGGGAAGCTCATAGAAACAGAGTAGAAAAGTGGTTGCCTTAGGAGTGGGGGAAATAGGGAGAGGTTGATAAAAGTATACAAATTTTTAGTTATAAGATGAATAAGGACTGAGAATCTAACGTATAACATGTTGATTATAGCTGATAACACTGTATTGTATAATTGAAATTTTCTATGAGCGTAGAATTTAAATGTTCTCACCGAAAAAGTAAATATGTGAGGTGATAGATGTGTTAATTAACTCAAAAAAAGAAGATTTTTATAAATTGAAGTGGGATGTCCTCAGGGATATGATTATTTAGCTTAAAGGAAGAATCCAGGAGGAGTATGACCTGCCTCTGTGTAAGAGAAATTTGACTTCCTTGTGTGGCAGTAGGAAACAGAGTTAGAATCATCAGGTGGTAGTTTCAGAAAGGCACGTGTCAGCTCCTTACAGGGAGGAGCTCCCACAATAACAAGAGTCTGAAACAGGGGAGCTACTTAGAACCGTCTTGTTTCCCCTGCGTGCTCAGGTGAAGGCTGGATGGCCACTCCCTTGGGACAGCATAAAGGAGATTTGGGCATTGGACAGGGCAGGAATGAAAGTTCCATGAAGAACTTTCCAACTGAGATTTTGTGACTCTGGACATTGATCTGAATTATGATAAGGAGCCCAGACCTCTTTGCTATCATCCAAATGAATTATTCTTTCCTTTCTCACCTTTTCATTCCTCTAGCCAGAACTCTTACTGAAGAGGCTAAATAAAATACCATATTTGAAATAGAATTTTGTCTGTGGTCTGAGCTGTTCACAACCCCCTGGCTCTAGTACAAAACCAGGTTGGGTGTCTGTAAAGAGATCCAGAACACCTCTCTCCTCCATGCCAGCCTGGGCCACACCTCAGCCATACACTTTAGGAAAAACAGAACATTGATAAGACCATTGATATTAAAAAAAAAAAATTTTTTTTTAGCCAGTATCCTTATTCTCTCTCCCTCACAGTGATACTAATTCTTGCCAATTCAATAAGAGATGCAATCCCAAGTACTGTAAAAATATATCAATAAGTACTTGCTTATGGAGAGGGTGTGGAGAAAAGGGAACCCTCTGGCACTGTTGGTGGGAATGTAAATTGATACAGCCACTATGGATAACAGTATGGAGATTCCTTAAAAAACTAAAAATAGAGCTACCATATGACCCAGCAGTTCCACTTCTGGGCATATACCCTGCGAAAACCATAATTCAAAAAGAGTCATGTACCACAATGTTCATTGCAGCTCTGTTTACAATAGCCAGGACATGCATGCAACCTAAGTGTCCATCAACAGATGAATGGATAAAGAAGATATGGCACATATATACAATGGAATATTACTCAGCCATAAAAAGAAATGAAACTGAGTTATTTGTAGTGAGGTGGATGGACCTAGAGTCTGTCATACAAAGTGAAGGAAGTCAGAAAGAGAAAAATAAATACCGTATGTTAACACATATGTATATGGAATCTAAAAAGAAAAAAAAAAAGGTTCTGAAGAACCTAGGGACAGGACAGGAGTAAAGATGCAGACGTCGAGAAACGACTTGAGGACACGGGGAGGGGGAAGGGTAAGCTGGGACGAAGTGAGAGAGTGGCATGGACATATATACACTACCAAATGTGAAAGAGATAGCTGGTGGGAAGCAGCCGCATAGCATGGGGAGATCAGCTCGGTGCTTTGTGACCACCTAGAAGGGTGGGATAGGGAGGGTGGGAGGGAGATGCAGGAGGGAGGGGATATGGGGATATATGTATACATATAGCTGATTCACTTTGTTATACAGCAGAAACTAACACACCATTGTAAAGCAATTATGCTCCAATAAAGATGTTAAAAAAAGTATTTGCTTAATAAATGGATAAAACTTTAAAAAAAATTTTTAGTCAATTTATAGTATTGTGTTAATTTCAGGTGTACCACAAAGTGATTCAAATACATATATACACACACACACACACACATATATATGCACACACATATATATATAATTTTCCATTATAGGTTATTACAAGATATTGAATATTATTCCTTGTGTTACACAGTAAATCCTTGTTGCTTATCTATTTTACGTATAGTAGTGTGTATCTGTTAATCCCATACTCCTCATTTATTCCTCCCCAACTCCCTTTTCCCTTTGGTGACCATAAGCTTTCTATGTCTGTGAGTCTGTTTCTGTTTTGTAAATAGATTCATTTGTATTAGTTTTTAGATTCCACATATAAGTGATATATTTGTCTTTCTCTGTCTGACTTGCTTCACTTGGTATGATAATCTCTAGGTCCATCCATGTTACTGCAAATGGCAATATTTCATTCTTTTTTATGGCTGAGTAGTATTCCATTGTGTATATATACCATATCTTCTTTATCCATTCATCTATTGATGGGCACTTTGGTTGCTTCCATGTCTTGGCTATTGTAAATAGTGTTGCTATGAACATTGAGGTGCATATATCTTTTTGAATTATAATTTTTGTCTTTTCCAGATTTATGCCCTGGAGTGGGATTCCTGGATCATGTGGTAGCTCTATTTTTAGTTTTTTTTTTTTTTTTTTTTAAGGAACATCCATACTGTTTTCCATAGTGGCTGTGCCAATTTACATTCCCACCAACAGTGTAGGAGGGTTCCCTTTTTTCCATACCCTCTCCAGCATGTATTATTTGTAGACTTTTTGATGATAGCCATTATGACCAGTGTGAGGTGATACCTCATTGTGTTTTTGATTTGTATTTCTCTAATAATTAGTGATGTTGAGCACATTTTCATGTGCCTGTTGGCCATCTGTATGTCTTTTTTGGAGAAATGTCTATTTAGGTCTTCTGCTCATTATTTGATTAGGTTGTTTCTTTTTTTGATATTGAGTTGTACCAGCTGTTTGTATATTTTGGAAATTAACCCCTTGTCGGTCACATCATTTGCAAATATTTTCTCCCATTCTGTGGGTTGTCTTTTTGTTTTGTTGATGGTTTCCTTTGCTATGCAAAAGCTTTTAGGTTTGATTAGGTCCCATTTGTTTATTTTTGCTTTTATTTCTTTGGCCTTGGGAGACTGATCTAAGAAAATATTGCTATGATTTATGTTAGAGAATGTTTTGACTATGTTCTCTTCTAGGAGTTTTATGCTGTCATGTGTTATATTTAGGTCTTTAAACCATTTTGTGTTCATTTTTGTATATGGTGTTAGGGAATGTTCTAACTTCATTGATTTACATGAGGCTGTCCAGCTTTCCCATACATCACTTGTTGAAGAGACTGTCTTCCTCCACTGTATATTCTTGCCTCCTTTGTTAAAGATTAATCATTCATAACTGTGTGGATTTATTTCTGGGCTTTCTATTCTGTTGTACTTATCTATATGTCTGTTTCTGTGTGAATACCATGCTGTTTTGGTTACTGTAGCTTTGTAGTATTGTCTGAAGTCTGGGATAGTTAATGCCTCCAGCTCTTTTTTCCCTCAGAATTGCTGGATCTTTTGTGGTTCCATATGAATTTTAGGATTATTTGTTCTAGTTCTGTGAAAAATGTCATGGGTAATTTGATAGGGATTGCATTAAATCTGTAGATTACTTTGGGTAGTATGGCCATTTTAACAATATTAATTCTTCCAATCCAAGAGCATGGGCTATCTTTCCATTTCTTTGAATCATCTTCAATTCCTTTACCAGTGTTTTATAGTTTTCAGTGTATAGATCTTTCACCTCCTTGGTTAGGTTTATTCCTAGGTGTTTTTTTTTGTGTGTGGGTTTTTTTGGACACAATTTTAAAAGGGATTTTTTTCAATGAGAAGGTTCAACAAAGGTATCTTATCTTTTTTATAATAAAACCTTAACAACAACAAAAAATAAAAGGGATTTTTTTTACTTTCTTTTTCTGATATTTGTTATTGTAAATAAATGCAACAGATTTCTGTATATTAATCTTGTATCCTGCTACTTTGCTGAATTCATTTATTAGTTCTAATAGTTTTTGTGTAGAACCTTTAGTGTTTTCTATATAGAGTGTCCTGTCATCTGCAAATAGTGACAGTTTTATCTCTTCCCTTCCAATTTGGATACCTTTTATTTGCTTCTCTTGTCTGATTGCTGTGGTACCTAAGACTTCCAATACTATGTTGAATAGAAGTGGTGAGAGTGGGCATCCTAGTCTTGTTTCAGAATTTATCCAGAAGGCTTTCAGCTTTGCACCATTGGCTGTGGGTTTGTCATTAAATGGATAAATCTTTATCTTGGCAGGACTGAGATTCTTTCCTTCCTTCCTCCCACTGAGTACCTATTGTGAGCTATTTCTGGGCATGCAAAGATGAGCAGGTCAGAGTCTCTGTTGTCAAAAGCTCACAAATGCTTTCTTAAAGTACCTAGCTCCATAAGATTTTGATTATTTAATTATCAGCAGATACCAGAAATGATACGACTATTTGACAAAGCAGGTGACTGAATCTTGGCATCATATGATATATTCTATAATTACACCATGAGCTGTCATTTTTATGGTTCAGGAATGTATTGTTTTCATTAGATAAATATTCCTGGTAATATGTGGTTCTCATTTGGGAGAGATGGACTGCCAGTTCTCTAAGAATCAGAGTCCATTCAAATATACCAACTCCAAAATCGTTGTTTTTTAACAGCAGTTTTTCTTGATGATTCAGAAGACACTTTGGAACCTGTAGGACCTCAGGATCAGTATTATGAATGTGGACTTTTATATTACCATAGATGTAAAGAGAGAAGATAAGGATGAAGAGCAGATACAGATGTGCCAGAGGGGCTCTCGGAAAACTGAAAGTTAAGTGATAAAAGTTAACACCATTATTAAAATTAGGTAATAGCTATATCTTGAATAGCTCTCTTTCATGGCCAGGAATAGGAAGAGCTTCAGAGTCCAGTTCAAATATAATCGATGATGTTAACATTTCTAAGAGAAGAAACCTATCAACCAGAAGTAGGTGATAAACATGAAACAGAAAACACTGCAGTGTCCATTCAGCACTGATCAGTGTTTCAGGATCATGTGCAGGTGTTCTGAAGGAAAGGGGAACCTTTTTTTTTTTTTAATTAATTAATTAATTTATTTATTTTTATTTTTGGCTGTGTTGGGTCTTTGTTTCTGTGCAAGGGCTTTCTCTAGTTGCGGCAAGCGGGGACCACTCTTTGTCGCGGTGCGCGGGCCTCTCACTATCGCGGCCTCTCTTGTTGTGGAGCACAGGCTCCAGACGCGCAGACTCAGTAGTTGTGGCACACGGGCCTAGTTGCTCCGCGGCATGTGGGATCTTCCCAGACCAGGGCTCGAACCCGTGTCCCCTGCATTGGCAGGCAGATTCTCAACCACTGCGCCACCAGGGAAGCCCAAGGGGAAACTTTTACGTAAAAGGAGGGAATTGGACTGGTGGTAGCTGAAAGAAATAGAATTACTAAAAATAAAAATATAGGTAAAGTTTAAAAATTACAGGTCAAAGCTGTATTCTATAGAAGGCTTTATGAAAGAAGATGAAAACTGAAAGTATTTTAATGTGAAGATTAATTAATGCAAATAAAAGTATAACAGGATGGAAAATTTGGATGATTGTGGCAGATAAATCATATAACCAATAAGATACAGAAGATGGAGAGCACCTATTTCTGCCTTTTGGGGACTTTAAGAGTCGGATAAGCCAAGGACACTGATGGAAGTAGAGCAGAGGTCTTGGCAAAGGCTGAATTTCAGTGCATCACTTTCAGTTACCTAAGTAAATTGAACCCCTAATTGTATTATAACAAGAACATCCATATATAAGGGAAGTAATCAGGGAAAGATTAACTTCAGACCTGTTAGCTTTTCCCTTGAGGGAAAAGGAGTTTAGAAAAGATTTGTGTAGCAAAGAATAAGCTGTTAGAGAGAATGTCTATTTACTGGACTCTTGTGTGTATCATGTGTACATGTATTGACTGTTTTGGTCATAACCAGTATCCGTAAATCAAGTGTTGCAAATATAAGATGTCTACTTGTTAATATAATTAACTGAAGGAAACGTCATCCTGTAATCTGGTAGAACACATTCTGCTAGTGGACTGTGTAATTGGCTTGGAGTGGGAGCAATTGTACCAGTCAGTTCCTCAGATTCCTCTCCTTACCCATCTGCTCTTGTCCAGCAGGAATGAACCCATCCTCACAAGGGAGTGAGAGTTGAAATGGAAATGAAAAACAAAAGGGAAGAGTTTAATCATACATTTGACTCTCCTTGCTTTGATTTCAGGCTCACCAACAAACCTTTTCATGAATGCACAAGCTACCCAGATAGATTTGCCTCTTAGGGAAAGGTTGTCCTAGCCTTACTAATGTAAGGGTTTTGTTCCATATGACAGTTCAATTTATGATTATCAATGAATACATTTTCTGTTTGTAGTCCTGTGGTCATTAGTCTAGGGGCTCTTAAACTTGAGCATGCATTGGAATCACCGGCATCACTTGAGCATGTGCTTGGTTAATTTCAAGCAGGACTTATTAAAACTAGATTCCTGGGCTCCACCCCCAGAGATTCTGCTTCACTGGGTCTGTAATAAGGCACAAGAATGTGCATTTCTACCAAGGTCTCAGGTGTGCTGCTGTGCTGTATCAGCACCACAATTTGAGAATGACCGGGCTGTCTTTAGGGCATGGAGAAGACTTAGTTTCTGAGTCCACAGTGCAGAGGACCAGACCTGAAACGTTGGTGACTTCTAGGTAAATGCCATCTTACGAAGTTTCTTGCTGCCATCTAACTGTCCTGTCCCTGGAGACCGCCCTATCTTGGAAAGCATCTTTTAATTATTGATCAGAGTTATGACCTGTAGATCAAATCTGCCCTGATCTTATGATTTATATCAGAAACTGTTTACTTCAATGAATTCCTGATTTTCACTTTGATTACTTGCTCTGTACAGATGTCATAAGAGCGGGCAGCTCTATTATTGCCTTCGAAAGAATGCAATCCAGCTTCTTTTCTGCAAGTTGATTACAATATCTAAAAGTCAAAGTGGTCTTTTCCAGAATAACTTCTTCCTTTCCACTATAACTGTTATCAGTATCTTCTGACTTTCTAGAATTCAAGGCAGTTTCTATCACTTCTGCAGTTTCTATCACTTCTAGTCTCAAATGAAGATTCCTTGCTAGTTTCAACCCAGTAATTCTTCCAGTTCTTTACAAATTTTTCCAGTTAGTTGCAATTTCAAATTGTTGTTCTTGCCTCTGTTTCTTCCCTCTCTCTGCTCATTTCTGGCAGTTTGAACTTGCATGGCATGAAAAACAGTCTATTTTGTCCTGACTGACAGAAGCTGACCAAATAATTGTTTCTTTCCAAAGCTATTTTCTTCTTCTAAATTTCCCTCTTGATCCCTCTGAACAAGTTATTCTTAAGCTTTTAGAGAATTTCTGCCTAATAGAAGTAAAACATGAGCCACAATGCAAGACTTATATATAATTTTAAGATTTCTAGTAGGTACATTAAAAAAGTGAAAAGAAACGAGTGAAATGAGTTTTATAATATTTTTTATATAACCTAACACATCCAAAATATTCTCATTTCAATATGTAATGAGTATAGAGCTATTAATGAAATAGCCTACTTTCTCTTTTTCATCCCAAGTCTTTAAACTCCAGGACATGTGACACAGCACATCTCAATTTGGACTAGCCGTGTTTCAACAGCTACATGTGACTAGTGGCTAGTGTACTGAACAATTGTGGATTTAGTGCCTCTAAATTCTCTGAATTGATTCCCCCAGAATAATGCAGCTAAGTTCACACTATTTTGAAAATTCTGTCAGAGAGCCCAGGTTAGATTTCTGGCTCTTAAGATCCCTCAAGTTCCCAAAGGATCCGGGGTTCCTACCTCCTGCAAATAATGACAAAGCAGCTTTTGCTTTTGTGGCACGTGTGGGAGCACACTGGCTAATCAGTGCTTCAAAACCCAGGGCGTCTGCTCTTTCTGTCTCTGGGTTCTTGGCATTACCACCTCCACATCATCACCTCCTGTTCTTAAGTTTACCTCCAGTTGCTACAGGTGGTGGCAGGGGAGAAATAAAAATAATTAGAATTAATAGAGACTTCTTGTCCTAGCTTGCCAGATAAACCAGCATTGCCTGCGCTAGTGTTCTTTGTCCTTGTGACAAGGGTTTATTGAATAGTAAGAAAGAGGATTTGTACTTAAATATCAGAAACATTCAAATGCTTGGCTGGTTATACTGTTCACTCTTTTATCATTTGCATTGTCCTTCTCCAAATCATTTGTCCTCTGGTGGATCTTGACAAAGCGCCTGCACAAAATTAACAGGCGTGCAAAGCCTGGGTGAACAAAATTGATTTGCCTATAATGTGTTTGTGAAGCGATCAGGACGTGGTTGAAGTGATTTTAATTTCAAAGCCCAAGTCACCAGTCTGTCTTTTTGTCAGGCAATTAGTTCCACTGGCTGGGCAAGAATGCCGTGATGCAAAGTGCCGAGGGGAACTGACCAATGGGAATGGCACCCCCTTTTTGGCTTCCTCCTAGTGTTCCTCATGCCAAGCTTCTTTCTTCTCCCTCATTTATTTTGGGTAAAAATCCCTGCTCGGCACCAGGCTCTGTGACTTTGCTTGGCATAGTACTGTGGATAAGTGGTTTGAAGATGTCCTGGAGGGAGTTAAACAGACAGAGGAAATCCTAACAATAACTACTTCTGGACTGTCTGGCAGTGTGTTTTTATTTACTATATTCAACAACCCCAAATGATAGGTATTAATAGCCTCATTGTACTGAACATGAAATCAAGGGGCTGAGAGATGTTGGTAATTCGCTGAAGTCCGCGTCTCTGAAGTACAGAGTCGGGGCTACAACATGGGAGTTCTCACTCCCTGCACTGTGCTGCCCATTCGGTCACCCACAGAAGCCATCGCCTCTTGGACTCTGGGGAGGAACCAAGTTTGGATAAAGAGACAGGATAATAGGAACCTCAACAAGGTACTTCCACCACGAGGGCAGGCACTTTGTCAGTACCCTCCAAACCCAAATGAACCTGGCTCAAGGAAGGCACATCACAGGGACATACGAGGCCCACCCCTGTTTGTTCAGTGACTGAAACACGCTATCTCATCTGACTCTCCCAGCGACCATGGGGGATAGTAAGGAAAGGTATTATTATCTTTATTTATGAATACTTGACCTGGGTTAAAGGGAAAGTGACTTAAACAAATGTCTGAGTTGTGATTGTTCTTGTTTTAATTGCCATGGTAACAACTTAAAGGTTGAAATGCCTGGAAGCAGGGACCATTTCCTATACATTTTGTATCCCTTTCACCACAGTGCAAAGAGAGGACATTTCTATGATCACAGAAAGTTCTATCAGACAGTGCTGCTCTAGAGGCAGGGAGAGGCCAGTGGGTGACAATCTAACATAATACCCTACTTCAGAGCGAGAAGTAGAACTTAATAATTTTTTGAATGAATAAATGAACGAATACCGTAACGGAAGTATTTTCTTAATATAGACTGAGCTAATTAGGGTGATCAGTTATAGGTTGAATTAGTGCTTTCCAGTGTAGCTGACTCAATTTTTCAAAATGAATTATCAAAAAGAGCAAAACAGCTCATTTCTTAAAGATGTCAAAATGCAATTTTAAATGCCATGCTAAGTAATGGCAAGATGCTGGAGTGGGTTAGTCAGTGATTACTGCTATTTAACAGCAATTTAAAAACAAGGCAAGAGCAGTGTTTGTACCATTGACATTTAAATAGTCAAAACCAACTCTACTTAGATAATGAATTAATTCATATTTACTAATAATATACTTCATTTATTTTCTACCATTTTTCATGAAGTTTGAAGTGTGTCATGATTATTGTTTTAATTAATATCATGCCATCTACCAATGCCAGGAGACTGTCATTGTCTTTTCAAACAATGACAGAGAAATGAAAAAATGGTAAGGTTTTTATTGACTATGATACCCAGCCAGCAGGTATGATATCCCAAGTTCCCTTTTCTTGCCCCATGACCATCTCACCTACATTTCTGGGGCCACTTGAATTAAAAAAGAATTGTAAAACGGATGCCAGAAAGTACAGATTATCTTAAATTGCTAGATGCCCTAAGATAACCAGCCTCTTAGGAAAGAAGTACCTTTTATCAGTTCAGTAACAAAGGCTGTGGTACATTTAATCCCTTTTGGCCCTTCCTTTACCCAATCTCCTCTATGAGAATGTCTGTCCTTAACTAAGACTGATCTAATACAGCTTGGGGGCAGGGGGGCATATCTCCAGTGTAAAGCAACCCATTCACTCCTTTACTGAGTGTCTGTAAGTGCCAGGCACTATGCTAGAAACACAATGATGAATGCCACACAATCTCTGCTCTCAAGGAACCCATGGTCTACTGGGAACTCAGATGAATAGACTGACAATGACCACAGAGGGCGACCAGTGCTATAATGGAGTAAGCAGAGGAGTCTAAGGAAGCCACATTGTTTACCTTGGGGGATGAGAAAAAACCTTCCACGAAAATAGGAATAAATCATGTCATGAAGCCTAGGTAAGAGTTATTCAGGTGATGAGAGAGGAAAAGGAAGTACAAGAAAGAGAGCGTGTCTTGATTGAAGAACTATAAGAAGGATGGTGTCACTAAAGCATAGAGATCCCAGGGGGCCACAGGGGGTGGTGTGGTAGAAGTTGTGCTGTCCAGTATGGTAGCCAAGAGCCACATGTGGCTAACTAATATCAACTTAAAAGTAATTTAAAGTAAATAAAATTAGAAATGCAGTCCCTCGATTGCATTAGCCGTATTTAAAGAGCACAATAGCCAGTTGTGGCTACTATGTTGGACAGTGCAGATATAGAATATTTCCATCATCACCGAAAGTTCTACTGTATGGTGCTTCTCTAGAGGTAGGCAGGAGCCAATCAATGATGAACTTTGAATGACCTGCAAAAGTGTTTGGAACTTACTCTGAGGACAATGAGATGTCACTGAAGTGTTCTATATAGGGAAGTAGAATGATCAAATTTATATATTAGAAAAGTCATTCTGCAGGGTACAAAAGGGATTAGAGAGAGGCAATACTGGGAGTTAGAGAGACCAGTAGAGAGAGTATTTCATTCATTAGGAAATGATAGGGGCATAGAATAGGTAGCATAGTAGAGAAGTGCATGGATTCAAGAAATATTAAGGAAAGCAATCAAAAAGGTTTATGGTCTAGATGTGGAGGGTGAGGAAGGCAGAAGTTAAGTTTGATCTCTGGCTTGGGCAGCCAGTGAATGATGGTACCATTAACCTAGACAGGGAACAAGGGAGAGGAAGGAGTAGGTCTGAGGAGGAGAGATGATAGATTTAGCTATGTTCTTGAACGTGAAGTGAACAATGGGGCATCCAACTGAGCCTGCAGAAGGAATTTGGATAGTCAGATCTGAAGCTTGGGGGACAAATCTGGGCTGGAGATAAATATTATGAAGCCATCACCACATGGATGACATTGAAAGCCATGGAAGCAGATGAGATCTCTGAGGAAGAGAGTGTGGAGTGAGATGTTAAGAAGGACAGGACTGAACACTGACAGCAATGAGACCAGCCTAGGAAGACGGGTCCAGAGGAGCAGCCAGCAAGGCAGAAAGAGAACCAGGACATTTCTATGATCACAGAAAGTTCTATCAGACAGTGCTGCTCTAGAGGTCATCATGCAAATGCTACAGAGAGGACAATAAAGTAAGAGTTGAATAGTGTCAATATGGTTTTGCAAGGAAAAAGGTCATTGGTGACTTTGGTGAATGCACTTCACCAGAGGAATGATGTGGGCAGAAGGTGGTGCCCAGAAGGTGGGTTGAAGAGTGAATGGGAGCTGAAGGGACAGCAAATGTAAACGACTCTAAAACTGGTGAAATAGATGTCCTCTCCATAACCATTATACCATTTTCAAATGTCTACCTCATATCAGAGATATTTCTAACCTCTTTTATGCTCTGTACTCCTGTAAGCATGTTGAAAGTACAGATAGAGTCTTACATCTTCAAGTCTTCATTGTTCCTAGTGTAGGTCTTGCATATGGAAGATACTCTGTTGATATTTAATTACTTTTCAGCTTTCAAATTGAAGGCTCTTATTGGCCTTCAATATATGTAAAGTGTGTATCCTTTTCATGTACTTTCCTCTTATGCAATTTTTTCTGATTGAATGAAAAGGTCTCAGTTCCAGGTGAGAAAAAGGTAATGACAAACCCATAATTTAATAGAACCTCATATTTTTGAGAAAATTTTGTGAATTAGGGGAAAATCCCCCCCTCCCAAAAAAAACAGAAGAAATAGAACAAGTATGAATATGTTTTACTAAAAAAATTTATTATGATTATTTACACCAGTTCCTTGATAAGCATATAAATGTAAACTTTTATTGTTAGCATTATTTCACATATGACTTATGCAAATTCAGAGTTAATACTGTCGTTTGAGTGTACAGGTGGTGAGAAAATTTTATTATATTCACAGAATATACATACACGTGTGTTCAAAATGTGTTCCTCCTTAAGCCAGTGGTATGGACACAGTCCCAATGGCCCTGCTTCTGTTTCTCAGGTGGACACTGGGATCAGTGATGTCATCCACATGCTCCTCACTCTTCTTTTCCTTCAGGCTGTTGATGAATCTCAGGGTAATTTCATCCCACTCCTCGGGTAATAGCATCAGCAGAAACCCAATGCAGATGATGATGGTAGCAGCCAGACGCACGACATTGAATATCACCTCCTGCTTCAGGAGATCCACAGCTAGGGAAGGAACAGCAAGTCAGTCAGTCCATCGCTGTTTCTAAGCTTCTTTGAAAACAAATGACCACATCAGTGCTACTTCTAAGAGATTTCCAAAAGTCTCTCTTGTTCTCTCAAGCTCATCTTCCCTTTTTCCACGTCATTATCGATAGCGCTCTCTCCATTGGCTTTCCATTCCCTCTCTCGAAATCATACTTACCCTTCCAGGCAAATGCCATCTGATTGAATAACCTCTGCAGTTTAAAAAATTTTTTTTATTTTATATTGGAGTATTGTTGATTAACAATGTTGTGTTAGTTTCAGGTGTACAGCAAAGTGATTCAGTTATACATATACATGTATCTATTCTTTTTCAAATTCTTTTCCCATTTAGGTTATTACAAAATATTGAGCAGAGTTCCCTGTGCTATACAGTAGGTCCTTGTTGCTTATCTATTTTAAATATAGCAGTGTGCACATGCAGTTTTATTTCTTAATACTTTTCCTCTGCATCCCTTCATGCTTCTCCAGTTTCACTGGACCACTGAAGATTTTTTAAATGAGCCAAACTTATTAATGTCTAGGCCTTTGCACGTGCTAGTCTTTTTAAAAATTTTAATTGAGGTAAAACTCATATAAATTAAAATTAACCATCTTAAAGTGAGTTTAGTAGCATTTTGTACATTCATTTTGTACAGATTAATGTACCACCACCTCCATCTGTTTCCAAAACATTTTCATTATTTCAAAATAAAACCCCGTACCCATTAAGCAGTTACTCCCCAGCCCACTACTCTCACCCCGCAACACCTGACAACCACCAACCTGCTGTGTGTCTGTGGATTTACCTATTCTAGATATTTCCTTTAAATGGAAGCATACAATATGTGACCTTTTGTGTCTGGCTTCTTTTGCCTAGCATAATGTTTTCGAGGTTCAACCATATTGTAGCATGTATTAGTGCTTCATTCCTTTTTATGGCTGAGTAATATCCCATTCTATCACAATTTGTTTATCAATTCATCTCTGGATGGACATTTAGGTGTTTCCACCTTTGGCTGTTGTAAATAGTATGAACATTCACATACAAGGATATTTTTGAGTCCCTGTTTTCAGTTTTGCAGGCATGTAACTAGTAGTGGAATCATATATATGCTGTTCTCTTTGCATGGAATGCTCTTCCCTCCTCATATGCACTTCATCCAGCTAAACCCTCTGTTAGATCCCTCCCTTTACGCTTCTTGCAGGAAGCCTCCTTGGATGCCCCTCCTGTGTGCTCTCAGAGCATTCAGTACATACCTCTATCAAAGCCATTCTCTCTCTACCTTGTAATTACTCAGTTCCTTTCATCTCCTTTCTACACTACATGGTCCTGAGGGCAGGGACTGTGTCTTATTCAGGATCTATCGCCAGGTGTTAGCACAGTTGTTAGCATATACTAAGTGCTCAGAAATTACTTATTGAATGAATGAACTCATGGATGAATGAACGGAATTCCTTGACAACTCCACTCCTCCCTGATATGACTTTCCTCTAAATATCTCATAGTCCTTGGAGTCTTTTACACAATTTGGCATTTAATGATAAATTACTTTGTAGAGTTCTAAGTTATTTCATATATTTCGGTCTTGTTTTCCATATTCAGTGTAAGTTTCTTATGGGAACGATAATATCTTTTTTTCCCAGTCTCTTCTATAGTCATGATCACATAGTAAGTGCTCAATAAATATTTGCTGATTGTCCTGGGGGTAAAGAAAGATGGCTACCTAAGACTTGGAAAAATAGAATTTTAAAATTAGAAGGACTATACCGTCATCCAGATAACCCACTTTCATTATTTGTTCCACGGACAGTTTACCTAGAAAGATTTTCCTGGAAAAGTAGCTTCTCCTCTTGTCCCTGAAGTGAGTCAAATTGCTTTTTTCTTATGTCTGTTCCAGAGGGCTATCTGCTGTGCCCCTGGGAGAAGCTTTCACAGCTACCCATGGATAGTCTGATGGAATGTATGTAATGTATGTTTGTATGTAAACATACAAACACCCTCTATGTTTCCTACACTTTCATTAGTGATGTTTGAGAGTCCTATGCTGGGATGCCTTTTGTTTCCATAGGACTTTCTCTAAAAATACCACAAAATTAGGTAGTCAGGGAGATTACATGAAACCCAAGTGATACATTTGGTATTTAATTCTAAAAGCACAACCAAGTTAAAACAGTGTTTGTAGCTGGAAATTTTAAATGTGTTGCATAGTTATTCTGTTGTCTGCCACCTTCATGATATTTAAAAACATCTTCCCAGGCAAGGGACATAATTCACAATTGCTCGAAGAAACAACTCAGGGTGTAAAGCAAACACAAGCAGGAGACTTCCTGTGCACACGTCAGATCGTACAGTACCTGCATTTCCAGGAACGCTGAGCACTGTTCCGATGGAGATGAGGATTGGGTATGTCAGCACCACACCAACATTCACCAGGATGTTGAAGGCTGTAAAATAAAGGAGGATATACAGGATAAAGGGGAATTGCTATGCTGGGCACTTTCCTTCTTAACATAAAAGAATCAATGTCTATGCTAAACATGCCTTCTAAATTATCTGTACCATTGGTCAATTAATCCTCTAATTCTGGACATGGATTCATATGTATAGTACCTGAAATAGTCGTATTCCTTTTTCCTCCTCTGCCACCCTGGCTGCCTGATCTCTTGGTTGGCAAAGGGGGTAGGGAGCCATGCAAAGAAGTGAAATAATCAATTCAGTACCCTGCTCATTAGCACTATAAAGTTGAGCCAGAGGTTGAAAGCTGGTGACTGATTGGGTCTTTCTCCCTTGTTACTTTACTATATCATGCCATATTCCTGAATAACTAAAAGGCCCTAGTGTTACTGCCTAACAGAAGATCTGTCCAAGGATGGCCTATGCTGCATTATTCCCTCTCTTTTGGGGTGAGCATCACATGAGCAAACAAAGTTGTGTTCAGTGTAATTCACCCAACCCCAGGCACCTTTTCCACATCCTGATTTGTGCACAGATAACCCCAGGGCAGGTCCACAGAACCAGCTGTAGGTATAACTTGATACCCTTTAATACATATCTTCTGACATTTTTAGCTAAATATAAAGTTAGTTAAAATAATTATCTACACAAAAATGATCAAAAATACTTGTTTTTGAAAAGAAAATTATAAATCACATAGCATTATTTTAATAGATTTCAAGCTAATGTTTGTTTTAGGGGTTAGAGAAATGAGTCTTAACAACTACAAAAAGTCCTCAATTCCGAAAGGATCTCTATGGAAATGACTCAAAACCTTGTTGCCTGTATCTCTGTAGAACTAAAGATGGTTCTAGAACCATTCCAGTTAGGACAGTGTTTATTCTTCTACTGTTATCTATAATTCTTACTTTAATTAAGCTCACTAACTTAGTCATCTGGAGTCACTCCTGCTTGTTAGTTAGAGACGGTGGGTTGGACTTTCACAAAACTTGGGCTTGTTCATAATTTTCATACAATAGTAGTGGCAATCAAGGCAGAGGATCTTCCTAAGTTGATAACTACTCCTTTATGGCAGAGCTGCAATGGGAATGAATATTCCAGCATCTCAACTCTCTCCTCAAGTTTGAGGAGTCAAATATGACCTGTTCTAACAAATCAGGAACTTATTAAACACAGCACAGACTCTGCTAAACTCCCCAACTGTCATTTTATTGGCTGAACTGGATATTTTAGCAGATTGATAGGAAGTATTGGTATTTGGTTGAGAACTGAGCTTTTCTCACTCAACAAGAACCGAGTGGCTTCACCAAAATGGGTGTCTGCTTTTCCTTAGTGCTTTAGGTGGAACACTTACAAGCTCTTTTGACAATCTCAGGACAAGAATATATAATTCAGTACGTTATCTATAGCACGGGGCCCTGCCTGAGTTTAAGTGGGCCTCAGACATGTCAGGTGAATGGCTGATGCCAATCTGCACGTGGCCTATGGCCAAGCCAGAGCAGGAATGAGGCCAGGTGAACCTAAGCAGATTGAAGCCATAGTTACAGGTGATGGGGGGCGTGGGGTCAGAGTTCAGCCTGCTCTTTGCCTCTCAGATCTGTCTCCAGCCCTGCTCTCACTAGATCATATCTGATTCCTGTGGAGAAGAGAAGGTGGCAATAAAAACTTAAGAGCAGAAGCACTGAAGATTGTAAAACCCTGGGGTGTGTAACACAGTCAGGAGAGAGGCTGTCTGCTCATTTTGTCGCAGGGCAACACTGGCACAGAGAGGGCTCCTTGCACGGGGGTGATCCTGTGGGGCAGCTCTAAGCTGGGCGGCACTACACCCAGTGCAGTGTGGAGATCACGCTGCTTGGTGGAGAACTACAGGGTCCGGCTAGCATGGCTGATGCCCAGCCTGAGCAGGCGTGCTTAGGGGCCCGTATTAGAGGTGCCAAGGGATAAACGCGGGTGGAGGGCTACTTTGCAGCAAGCTGGAGATCACGGGTCACAGCTGGGGCCAAGAGGTAGTGAAATTTGGGCTATGATTATTCCCAATTAGATTGGTTTTGGCCAGGAAGAGATCTAGGCACTTTTAATTAGGGTGTTTTGGTCTCATGGAAAGACTGCTATTGATTTCTACTACTCAATTTAGCACAGGTTATGAGCGGTCATAACTACACATTTTTGGTCTTCAAAAGTAGAATTTAAAGGATCAACAATTAATGTTTGCTCTTTCTCGTGAGTGTTTCCTGTCTAGTTGAAGAGCTCCCCTTAGGGGCTTGGGCCAGAGTAGGAGATGACCCAATGTCTTTGTGGGAACGAAAACAAGGGCATTCTTTTTCCCTCCTAGGACTTGCAGTGCTGTTTCAGACTATGTCACCTTGATAAAGAAGGTCAACTGAGGGGTGGCAGATGTCCTGCAGGTCCAGTGTCGCGGGTGAACGTGGAGTAGGCAGAGGGTGCTGTTATCGGGTGGAACAGGGGAAGAGGAGCAGGATGAAAGTGGTTTGATTCTGAGTAGAGACACTGAGTCATTGGGTGTTTGTTGTGGTTCAACTGCTTGGTGAGCAAAGAGTGGGCTTGTTATATTGAGGTTCCTCTCACATTAAATGAAAGCACAGCTGGAAAGTGGGAGCCCCCCAGCTGCTCAGGTGAAGCAGACAGCCTCAGAGTCATGGGGAGTTGGGAGAGAGAACATGAGAAACACTCCAGGTGGCTTTTTCTTGGTCATCTGCTAGGCACAGCCTACTTAGCAGGGCCACCTCGTCCTGTTCTGTCATCTTCTCTTGCTCGGTGAGGGTTTCCCATCTCAAATTCATTCTCCAGACACGACCAGACCAGAGTAGACTGTTTAGAATGCAGATGTAAGCCTGTCACCTCCCTGCTTAAAGATCATTAAGTGGATTTGAAATCCAAGCCCCTCAACGTGGCGCCCCAGGCCCTCCATGACCTGCTGCCCTCCTGAATGTCATCTCCTTCCTTCCTCCCCAGTTCCTCCTGCACTTGGTCCCCCTGCCATTTTGATCCACTTTGAGTCCCTTGAATCCCCCATCCACTCTCCCCCTCTGCCTGACACAGTGTGCCACACATGGAACACAGTAACATCATACAGTACATCATGAAGAATGGACGAGGCTACTTGAGGATCAGTGGTGATCAGAGAGGCCTGGGCCTCCAGCTCAGCACTTAACCCATGGGAGCCATAATAGCTGGATAGCTCTGATCTAATCAAGCAATAATCTGCAAAGAACTTTGCAACCATTAGCTAACCTTAGGTAAGTTTGGGAAATAGAGGACAGGGGTACCCAAAGGAATAATCCTACTATGACAATTTAACTCTCCAAGGAGAGGTCAAGTGACATAGGAAATGGAAGGCAAAACCCAGGGCCACTTACCCAGCCAGAGGCCTGCCATCCCGCAGAGACAGCCCCACGGCAGAGCTGCAAACGAGGACCAGTGCTCCACCTTGGTGAAATACAGGATGACCGGGGTGAAGGAGATGAAGATTAAGTTGAAGAAACCCAATGTGGAGACAAAGTGCGCTGCTTCACCAAAGTTGGCACTTCCGAGAAACATCTTAAACAAAACCTAGAACGAGAAAGGAATTCATTAGCCACATAGTCAGGGACGTTGTCGTATCAGAAAGGCAATTTCTACATCATGAACTAACTGGCCCAGGGTTTATGCTCTATGTCTTCTTATCCCACTGTCTCCATGGCACTAAATGTGCTGCTGAGATAAGGAATTCAAATGCCCTCTAGCCTTCATATGAAACAGCAAATGCCATAAAATGAATTCCACTTTCTGTGCCACAGGGATACTGCACACTGGGAAGAACACCACCATCAGTTATGGCTATAGGGTGGATGACACGTAAGACTGCAGACAAGCCCAGAAACATCTAGGATTGAGGTGCCATCAGTTCTTCTCTTCAAGCATGGGATTCATTTTACCCTTATTTTGACAGGTACTGAAAACTAAATTGGACATAGAGAGAGCCTATCATTATATTATTGAGAGAAATAATAACAGTGCCATGGATTTATAAGCACTTTTCTCTCTGAGCCTAAAATATTTTCACAAGTACTGTATTTATTCTCCAGATTTAAAAAAAAAAAAGATGGTCTTTGTTTTCTGGATTATAAATCTGTGTGTAGGAAAAGATGGCAAGGAGACATAAACAGCTAACCTAAATCACACATCAGGCTGGGGAGGAACCAGTTCTCTAGTCCATATTTCTTGGCTTTTTAACCTCTCTGCTTCCTTTATTAATCCTCAAACAATGTAGCACAGAGTAGCTCTTTTCTATGGTGCACATACAATTTTGTGCATGTCAGCAAATATTATCACTCCCAGAATGAATACATCTGTAACATGGTCAGGAGAATTCTCTCTATAAAAGAGCCATCCCAGGCATATAGCAAGTCCGGGCATTGCTTTTAATTTCAACTAAAAGTATTATTTTTTTCTCTTGAGAGACTAAAGAGAACTTGAGCACGTGCTCGTGGTATTTGGTCACATCACACATCTCTGTGGAGTCTCAGTTGGGGACAAGTTAAACACTAATGGTGATTGAGTGAACACCTGTCAAGCTTGTCACAGAATCAATGTGCCAGGAAATGTCGATATGGAAATAGACATGATGTCCTCTGAGCTGCAGAGTTAGTGAATAATTGGAACAGGCATCCAGGGGGGATGCAAAGGGCATTTTCTGCCTTTCAGAGAGGATTTTCTCATTGAAACACCAAGAGAGGTGAAAGTGGAACAGTTCTTTAGCTACATCCAGAAAGTTGGCTCTGAAAAGTGGAGCTTCGGTGAATAACCTTTTAGATCTGCTCTCTTAATCCTCACTTCTGAAGTCAGGGGCAGTGACTCCGAATAGAGCTTTCACTGATGACAGGCCACTCCAGGGGAGAAAGAACTGTGAGTACAAACCCAGAGTATCCATCAGAGAGGAAAAGAGGCTCTTCATTTAGCTAATAACATGGCACGGGGTTAATATGCAACAAACAGTAAACTCTCAAGTGATAGCCGGTTTATTATTTTTAATACCTCATTGTAGTTGAAATAATGACCTCAGTAGTTAAATTAAAGAAACATAGGGGAGAAGTCTTTCTCGGCTCCTGCTACAACTGGTGGATGATTTGGGAGGGGTCGGGGCATGGACCACAGGCTTTGGAGTTGACCAGTCTGAGTTTAAATCTTGGTTCTATCACTTCCTGGCTGGATGATCTTGGACAAGTTACTTAATCTTTCAAAGTCTCAGTTTCCTCATCTGGAAAGTGGGGATAAGTACTTATGCCTCATAAAGGTGCATTAACACAGGTGAAAATTTCTAGCAAGCACACAGCCTGTAGCAAGTACTCAATAACTGGTACTTGTTATTATTTAAACCATCTTTTTTTTTTGCTAGTCAAGATTTTCTTTGTCCTTCCTTCTTTTATTACTTAAAAGTCTAAGCTACAAATGACAGTTGAGTACATAAGGAAGTGCACAAAATACCTTATACAGTGCAGATGTCGAGGCCGAGCCCACTGCAAATGCTACTCCTATGATGGAATCAGCATGGAAATTATCTGCATACGCCATCATGACAATGCCAGTGATTGCCATTATTGCGGCAACTATCTATCAAGTAGAGTGCAAAGAGAAAAAATTTTTTAATTGATGCCTCCATACCCCAGAGCAAGCAATTGAAGGCTTCGTGGGAGTTGTTACATGCTTTCTCAAACCCAATTACCTCTTGTACATCACTGTTTAAATGTAGGAAGGGTCAGTATTAGCAAGAAATCCATATGCTCATGAGACATTCAGGCAGAAAATATAGAAGCTGCTCACATTCTAATTAAGGGCTAGTAATTGTAGTTTAATTTTTGGATCAACTTCCTAGAGATTAATACCCATAGTGGTGAAATAAATTTAATAGGAAGTCACTTCTTAGCATTTTCATCTGTACTGTGTTCTTTTTCCTCAGACAATTCAGCATACATTTTAATCAGCTCCTTGGATCAATGCATGTTTCTGAACATTTCCACATAACCAGAACTTGATTATGGAGACATAATATTGATTCAGCTAAGAGGCAACTTTTAGGCCAAAGTGAAAAAAGGAAAGAGAATAATCTTTCAGAGTGATTCATAAGGAGTGAGCTGAGTTTGCACTGTCACTTGGAATATCAAATGGAGGCTAGTTCTTCCTTTTGTTTACATGCAAATTAAGCCACAGAAAGGCAATTTCATTCAATTATTCTAGAGCATTAGCTGTATAAAGTGAAATATTAAGAATTTGATTGAAATCATAATGGTTGACTGTAAATTAATGTGATCCTTGGTATATTCCAAACAGGAGCCCACTTCCTTTGTGAAATGCTGGTTGGCATCTGTTTCTTTAATTTATCTTGAACTGGTTCTACTGGAAAACATTTTAAAGCTACAATAAACAGTAAAATGACCACCCTGGAATAGGAAACACTATGTCATTTCCTTGTGAAATAGTCTCACTGACTTTAAAATCATGATGCAACTTTGTGGGAAATTTAAACACACCTGGTGATCAATTTTGTTAAGCTTCAGTTCTGAGTATTCTCAAGTAAATCAGTTCCTCTGTAGATAGATTTCTCACATATGTGATATTTTTTGACCCTTTGAAATATTATTAGTGAATTCTTCATTACAACAAAATGTAGATCTTCAACATGCAACTGTAGACTTGCCGAAGGCCAGTGCAAAGTATGATAACGATGACACATATAATTTAGATGCTGTTAAAGCATTTCTTTTAATGACCACCCAAAGCAAGGGCACAGCTGGTTTCAGAGCCAGCTCCATACTAAAGCGTCTTTTATGAAAAACAGCAGGAGTACTTGAGAACAGAAGCCGACTTGTCAGCAGTGAAAAACTGTCTTCATAAAGCGTTATCGGGGAGGCTGCTTGGTGGGGGGCGGGGGGGGCATTGCTCTTGCTGACTGAGTATCACAGTCTCTAAACCTTCTAGCCGTGTGTTGCAGTTAGACTATGCCTCAAACTATAGGGAATAGAATTTAATACAAATGCACACAATGTGAGGTGTCAAGGAAATTTTCCAAACAGGAAGTCATAGACTCATAAATAAACATGGTGAAGTGGTTACCTAGACCTGGGAATTCTGTGAGACTTATCATTTTCTTTGATTTGGGGATTTATAGTTCAGCCAGGGATTTGCAACATTTCTTTGGGCAATCTGATGTCAGAGAAATGAAAAGTTACATTAAACACTGGCAGTTTCTGATTTGTTTTTGTGTTAATTAATGTTCATAGGTTAAAGTATTCATGTACACAGATAGAGTTCCCTCAAAATACTGAACTTGTAGGATAATAAATGTGAATTAATACTTGTTTTCTTTTTACCAAACATCAGATGTATTTTCTTAGTGAAAAAAACAGGTAGTTTCTTCAAGACAGGGATAATAGAACACAGTGTTAATCCTAATGAAACTTTAACATGATGTGCTGTTTAATATTTAAAATTGTTAAAATTATTCTATAATATACAATATCTGGGTTTAAGCAATTGTGTATAATATATAATTCTTGGCTTAGGGAATTCTGAAAACAAACAGTCCATACAAAAAAAAAAAAAAAAAAAGGGAAAAAACCAAAAACACTGTCTGGAAAGTGTTGAACATTTAATACCATTATCCCCAGGATATGACCCTGTTGGGAACACTTTCTTTTCTGAGTCAGCCATTAGTAAAAATACATATGCACTGTATTTCTATTATAAGTTTTCTCAAGATAGGAATTGGGCATGGACAAAGATTACATAATTTTATAGCAATTCAGAATTATAGTCATGATGAGCCTCTTAAAGATCTCCATTACATTTTATATTTAAGTGCTTATGAAAATATTAGCTCAGACCACTTAAATTGACATATCAATTATACCAGTGTCTCTTTGAATTGCGGTCATGGAGAGAAGCATTTTTCACTTCAGGGGGCCAGACGGTGCTGTTAGTTAAGTTCCAAAAGCATGAAAATCTCAATATTTCCAATGTTAGAAAAATTCCTCTCTATGGTATGAACAGTTATTTATAGGATAATAATTTATAGGTTATATAGGTTACCTGGGGGGAAAGATAAATTATTTTCCACATTTCTATTTAAATTTCACAACTATCTGATAGAACAAGTTCTCTATGGCCATGTTTAAATTTTTTTTTCAGTATGTTTCTTATCTACACAGTTGGAACTAAGGGAAGGGAGCTCAGCTAATCTAGAAAGTGCAGGGAAATGTTGGGTGGCAGGCTCATTTGGAGTGGTTGTTTGGATGATCTTAGAGTGGTTCTGCCTGGCACCATTGGTTAATTGCAGAGTAAATATTCTTGAGATTTCTGGAGAATATGTAACCCAAGCACAGGTCTGAGTCATGTGCGTTTTCAGAAGTAATCAATCGTTAAGGAAGGATTAATAGTCTGTCTTCTCAACAAAAAAATACAAAATGATTCTTGGGCTCAGGATGCTGGAAATGTACCTGCAGGAAACCAGCGCTTTAAATACTGTGTCAGAAGGGCTCACATGTGACATCCACATGCTGACAAACACAAAAATGCTTCTGAGCACATTAGCGTCCCCATGAGGGACTCCTCTGCTGATGGTGCCATCTCATGGTGCCACCTGCTTGGCTTCAGAAAAACATGGCTCTCCTCACAACCTACTCCAGTTCCAGCCCCATAACCAACCAGAGGTGTCTAAATAAGATGGAAACCCACCACAACCGTTACTTGAATCTGACCTGGGTGAAAATGTTAGTAACTATAGCGATCATAAAGCTGCCAATGCCTCATTTTTAACCTTCTAAACCTCTGGGTCCTCTCACATCATGGTGTGCCCACCTGGGGTGAATACCCTGAGGAAGAGGATGTATTTAGCCCATTATCTTTGCATGCTCCTTGAGTGACATCACCACCTGAGCCAACTACCTTCCTCTGTGGGCTCACTTCCCTCTGAGAGTCTCTGCATCAACTCTCAGGGCCAATCAGAGGGGGACCATGAGGTGGTTTGAGCCTGTTCTTAAAGCCCAAAGTGGGGCTTTAACAGTGAACATTTGGTGACCTCACTGAAATGTATACTACCTGTGGCCCTGCCTGAAAGCAAGGTTTCTTTCCCCTCTCAAAGAATTAGTTTGTATAGATAAAGCCTACAGAAATAGCTGGCTTTTGGCTGATTTTTGTTTTCTTTTATCTTCATTTTTTTTCTCTTTTGACTCAGGGCCTCAAAACCCAAAAGGGTCCAGCCCTTTTCTGGATCTCCAGGAGGGTTTATGAGCCTCGTTACTGTCACTGAGTTTCCCATTGACAAAAGATTTCCAGAACTATCATTCGCATAACAGTATCAGCTCTTCTAGGATTCAGGGTATTGAGATGGACCTTTAACTGCTTCTCTTTCTAACTGTAACCCAGACATCTTTCCTTAATTTGCCGTGTGGTTAACCCTGTTTCTGGAGCTGGATGGAGCAGGTAGGAGCTTCCTGGGCTTACGATGGACCTTGAATCCCAAGCCTACATCAGGCTCTGAAATGGGGGGGCTCAAAGCTGTACTGTTGGCCAGACTGCACTCAAGTTCAAGACTCAAGGTTAGCAGCTGAAGGTGGGATACACATTCATAGTTTGGCCAATGAGACCTGCACTGATGATCATCCTTCTTCCCTCCGAGTGTATTTGGATAGAGTCCATTTTCAGGGAACCGTGGCTACACAGAATCCTTAAACTTGTCCACATGTTACGTTTAAGCTTCCATAAAGAAGACCCATCTGTTTTACTCAGAGCCAATGAAATTGGACAAGAGTTGATGTGTGAGAAATGAAAGAGGTGGGCAGTCCACAGCTGTCCGGATACTCTGTGTGTGTATGTGTGTGTGTGTGTGTGTGTGTGTGAGGGGGAGGAGGGTGGGTCCCTGTGGTGGAGCAGGTCAAGCCTGAGTCTCAAACTAAGATTCCCATCCTCCACCCCACTACCACACACATACACGTCTGTTTTTATATGAAAAAAAAAACCCATCTGAAAATGATCCCAAAGGAAGACCAGGATGGAAGAGAAGGAAAGAAATCCCGAAAGGAAAGACTCAAGAGTATGTGTGGAAAGTAGATGAGACCTATTGACTGCACCTTGTTGACAGGGGTTATGGGTTCCTTGAGGGCATAAAATCGGAGAGCCTTCCCAACTCAGCTCTCCCCTCCCTGTATTCATGAATCATTCTCCTGCCAAGAGGAGGATGAAAGGGGATGAGCCCCACTGCCCATCCTCTACTGCCTCCAGCGGGAAGCATGAAGGTTCTAGACAGAACAGTCTGCACTGCCCAGGAATGAAGAGTTACTGCAGAAATGCCAATCAGAGGCAAGATGGAAACAAGATTGTCTTGAATCTTATCTAAATATGTAATATTGGCACAAATCAGTAGCCGCTCAGCTCCAGGGTCCTGATTGATTTAGAGCGCCCTGGAGCCCAATTTGAATTCAGAGAAGAGCAGTTTAAGCAATGAAAGATTCCATTTAACTGTCATACCCCAGTCAGTTCTTGGCGGATGGAGGAAAGTCTCCAAAAGAGCTACAGTTTGGGAAACTAAACACATAAGGACCCAATTATACCTAGAAAATAGATGGCTGCCAAGCTGAAGGGACACAAATTCATTTCCTCAATCTGCTGTAAAAGTTGGGGTCTGCTGAACCATTCACCGCCCACCAATTTTCTTCACATGTTCAAGGGAATTTGAAAATGAATGAACATTTTCAATTAATAATATAAAAATAAGGGGGGGGGGACAAGATCTGAAAGAAAGGGTGTTAATTTTCCAGTCTGACATTTACTTTTCATTGGAGTGAAATGGATGCCAGTGATAGAGAAGAAAACCTGAAGCAGTGGCTCATTTGTTTGTTTGTTTGTTTGTTTTTGAGGAGAACCTTTTTTTATTGATATTCTGTGATCAATGTCAATATCATTGATATTCAGTGATATTCTGGTTCTGATGAATTTAAGAATGCTAGCTAAACAAAACAGGATCTTGGAGATGGGAAAAACACCCATCTTCAATGCTGCAAGAGCTGGATTCTCACTTAGCAACATTTTTGCAATTAAAAAGAAAGGTCTTTTAAAGAAGTTTACTAATTTCCACATGATTATCATACATCAGCTGTAAGCAACTACTTATGAGTTTTTTAACACACCAAAACTCACCAGCAAATTGGTTGAAAGAATTTCATAATAGAAAACTAAATGTACGGCAGACTACCTTACCACCTGTGATTCAATCAATATTCCAAGGAAACTAAATATTAACAAGTTATTCAAAACATATAATTAGTTTTTATGTGAGCATTGCTAATTCTGGCCAACTGGTGCTCCAGATAAACCCGTATTTACTGATATTATAATTTAAAGCATCTTTCATTCTGTTCATGGTGTCATTTTGATGTGAAAAATAGAAGTAGGGGAGGCCATATGTTTCATCTTAAGGGTGATCATTCTTGGGGTCATGCAAATGAGAATCATAATCCCCAAACTATCTTTTTCTGAACTACTGAAGAATTAGAATGAGTCAGAAATATACATTTTGATTTGATGACTGAAAGCAACCCTTTAACTATTTAAAAAAAGAGTAGTCCAAGTGGGGTGGCATCTACAGGCTTTGTCCTATTTATGGGTGTAGGCAATAAGAGCTGCATTTATGTTGTCAGTATTCTATTCGTCCTCCTCTAATTTCTCAAATGACCTAATTATACATGTTCTCAATATGTCTCAGAAGGAAAAGAACTGCTGATACGGTCAAAAGGCAAAATGCTGAATATGTTTCAGTGCTTCTTATATTCCATGGCCTGATTATGGGCATTATTAAAATTACACCTTGACATTCTTCTAGAACATGGCATTAAACATTTCCTAATGTTTCACAGTGAGAAGTGAAGCACCTCCTATCATTTAAAAAGAAAAATACCTGACTTCTCCCAGCATGCCTGACATTAATACTTACTATGTTGTCATTATTATGTCTTAATTTATGTATTTACTTATTAACAACTATTTATTGGCTACTTAACAATTTTTCTATCAGGTCTTATTACTTACAGATGATGTATTAGTTTCCTGAAGCTGCTGTAACAAATTACCACAAACTTGGTTACTAGAAACAGCAGAAATCTATTCTCTCATAGTTCTGGAGGCCAGAAGTTCAAAATTGGGCAGGGCCATGCTCCCAACAGCAACTCTGGGAGAGAATAATATTACGTTCCTGCCTCTTCCAGGTTCTGATGGCTGCCCCGGCTTTCCTGGGCTTGTGGCTGCATCACTCCAATCTCTATCTCTGTGGTCACATTGCCTTCTCCTCTTCTGTGTGTCTTTCCTGTGTGTGTCTCTTATAAGGATACCTGTTATTGGACTTAGGAGCCACCCAGATCAACCAGGATGATCTCCTCTTTGCAAAATCCTTAAGTTAATTATGTCTGCAAAGACTATTTTTCCAAGTAAGGTCACGTTCACAGGTTCTGGGGATTAGAGTGTGGACACCTTATTGGGGGCTACCATTAAACCCATCACAGATGCAAATTTTAAGATAGAAATGCTTTGTAGCTTCTAGGCAGATTTCCTAAATCTGCCATTTAAATGTTACACAGCTGAGCTTTTCCCCCTAAAAGTCCTCAAATAAACATCAAGCCTCTTTTGATATGACCTCTTGCATAAGTAAGTTCCATGGTTAAATGCATTCATTCACTCTAATACAATTGATTTGCTCTCTGGGAAATCTAATAGTGAACATATCTATTTCCTTTTGGTATTCACATGACACTGAAAGAGCAGAAAAGCCCCTAAATCTCCTTTCTTGCCCTCTCTTCTGACAAGGCCCTCCAAATACTCATGGGTGATCCAAGGTGGTGGTAGATAGACAAGAGAAAGATCTTGTAAGCATGAGTTCATTCACTATATCTTTAAATATGTAGAGTCCCTACTTTGTCCCTTGTATTATTCTAGGTGTTAGAGATAGAGGTAGAACTAGTTTCATGGGCATATGACCTGTGCAGATGCAGTGGGTTCCCTGATGTTGCCATGTTGAAATTATTCACATTTTTTTTCAACAGGAGGCCTACATTTTCACTTTTCACTGGGGCCCACAAATTATGTAGCCCAAGCTGAATGGATCAGTGAGCAATGTAAAGAAGGTTCTTGTTCTCAAGTACTTGTCAGGGCACCTGATGGTGGACAGACAGTACCAATGCTTCATGTGTGAAAACATGATGCTAAGCCCTTTGGGTGTGAAATCTAAGATTAGCTATGGAGAATGAGTATGGGACCACATCTGGTATAGTTTAATGGTATCATGGACTGATTCAGTTTCTTGTGTTGTCTTCTGCTGTAGCTTTTCACTTGTTCATGTCAAGTTTCAGTTCTGAATTTCTGAGCAGCATTTCCCAAGATACAACCAGAATTAGCTAATTGGCTATTAAGATGAAGTTTTCAGGATAATAGCTGTCACAAACTCTCTCTCTAATATAGACATGAATTTCAGCATTTAGCAGGGCAAGGACCCTGGAATCATTGCAACAAGAGCAATATTTTGATAGCAAAATGTGTTTCAAATCCAGTCTTGGACATCTCTTTTGGAGAACAATAATTGTGTGATGTTTATCTTCTGGAAAAAGGCTATTCGTTTGGACCTCCTTTCAAAGAACTATTTACTCAATATTTTCATCATGGTGGCATGCCATATTATATGAATGAGATCTGGCTCCTTACATCTGCATGGCTTTCAATCGATCTAACAAAGATCAGGCATACAAAAAAAATGTTTATTTTTAAATCCATGTTACCTGTGAAAGGGTTAAACTCAGAACTGAAGTGGTTGGTGGAAGTTTAATGCAGTTCAATTAAGGATTTGTACCCAAAAGTAAGAGTTATTGCTTTTAGTTCCATATCTAGTTAGTCACACTAGATATATAGCCACTTTTAACAGCATTGTGCCATTACTGGTGACTTTAATTACTGTTTGGTAACCTTATCTACTTACACCAATATTAATTAAATCCATCTCTGGGGAGAAAAAACATGAGGGAGTTGTCCCAACATATGTTGATTGGAAAAAAAGCAAATCATAATCTTTACTGTAGCTAATTTCCTCAGACCCTTCTTTCCCGGGGACAGAAGGAGTTGATCACACCATTAATTCTAAGAAAAGAACTTCTTTTCCCTAAGTGCCTCCCGTTGAAATCAGCTGACTGATTCCAATGGAAACAATCTCTTTATCTTCTCATGATGTTGTAACTGCCTGGGCATCCTAATGCAACTTCAAATTTCAATCTGTACTCAGAACCAATGGGAAAAGTTTTGCAGAAACTCCACAGAACAAAGCAGCTCTCCTGATACCAAGGATCTATGATTAAATGCGGCCTTACGCATTGAATCAAGTGTGCCATTACCCTCACTCCCATGAACCTGTCTTTCAGCACGATCCACGACAGCAAGAAGACAAAGGCTTTGTTACAACAGAACAGAGCAGAGACATCTGTGGCTGTCAGCTTCTTTAAAGCCAGTAAATACAGGTAATTAGTCAAAGTCCATAGAATAGAAAAGGGAGCAGTTCTTTTAAGAAAGAGCTTCAACGTCAGACCATCTTCACCAAAAATTCGACTGCATTCCCTAGAGAAGAAATAGAGGTTAATAGTCAGGTATTAATTTTAACACAGCTTGTGTAGACTAACTCTTGACAGCCATTTCTAGGCAAGAGCACAAACCCTGAAGACCCATCATTCGTCTGTGGAACCTATTGAACCCAGTTCTGCCACCTACAGGCTGTGAGCGCAAAGGGTTCTGTGGAGGAGTCC
Organism: Balaenoptera borealis; assembly: GCF_965194805.1. Classification (NCBI taxonomy): domain Eukaryota; kingdom Metazoa; phylum Chordata; class Mammalia; order Artiodactyla; family Balaenopteridae; genus Balaenoptera; species Balaenoptera borealis. The sequence goes on along the minus strand of NC_138866.1, from coordinate 42,998,822 downwards.
ACATCTCCCCAGGCACAGAGCTAAGCCTTTCCTACCCATTCTCTGGAGACTCCTGGAGGTAGCCTTTCTGCTGTTGCCAAACATTCTCAGAGAAACCCGGAGATATCCAGAAATGAATGGTTGCTGGAATTACTAGCTATTCGAAGAGACAGATGATTCTTTCCCAGTGGACGAATACAACAGGGTCAAAATGGTTGCTACTGTTTGAATAGGCTACAGACCACGTGCAGCCTCACATATCATGTGTAGGCATGCACAGCTTGGGATTTCATTATTCCTAAAACATTATGCCTTTTTCTGACATATCTGTCCAATGGACAAATTTCTTTTTTCCTCTAGCATTTTTAAGGCAGAAAAAAATGAAGGAAGCATCTGTGATAACCCCCAAATGGTAAAATAAATAAATAAAATTCAGGTTGCATTTATGTACAAACACCTGGCCATTCTGGAGGAATTGTCTGAATTCATTGTGTGAAAATAGTCATTTCAGTTAAATCTTTGATTTGCTTGGTTTCTGACTAAATTGATTATTTAGCCCAAAGGATTGTTTTAATCAAAATGTTGAAGCTAGCGATACATATAGGGAACATCGAAAGTGATAGAATAGCAGTGCCTTTTTGATTATGGACTGAAAACAGGCTGGGAAAATTCAGCTTTATTTTTTTCACTCAGTTGTACATGAACATTCAAGCTTTCATTGGGCAACTATCTTGTGCCCAGGCATTGTATTTTCAAGAGTAGTAAAAATATTCTGTTTAAAGCAACAAGTTATTCATATTTGCACGTTTGTAAGGTTTATAAATCTATTTAAATGCCTCTAGGTAGTACTAGTTTCTGGTTTCTCTTCTAGCTCTTTCTGAAGAGAAATAATTATGCCTCAGAGTATTGCAAAGCAAAGTAATCTCCAGCCAATGTTTGCCTCCCATGTATGAAGCAATTTACCCCACAGGAGGACCACATGGGGGGAGGGCATGACAAAGTGGTGAGGTTCCAAGCACAGGGATACGGCTTTCAAAATCAAGTCTCATCGTAAACGTTGCTTCCAAGCAGCTGAGAACACAGGGAATCATAGGCCAGTGATTCTGGGAAGGTTAAAAATGCATTTTGAACACATAGACAGTCATGTCGTGATTTTACTTTCATGTGGCAGACAACCAAAATGGAAAGACTTTTGTAAAATGGAAATGGGATTCCCAAAGCTAAATTTTAACTTGAAGGAGACAGAACGTCAATGAAGGGACTAAATAAGCCAGAGGCAAAGCCTTTTGCAAAGTAAACAGAAGTTACACGTGCTCACATGCACAGGTAAATGGATGGCCTCTCTGTTTTGTTTTATTGAAGCGTAGTTGATTTACATTATTATAAAATGGATGGCCTGTTTTGTGTTACTGAAGTGTAGTTGATTTACAGTATTATAAAATGGATGGCCTTTCTAAAGCCCTACCTTTGAGATACTCGGAATCAGAGTTACACACAGAGCAAGCAGCAGTTTTCATAGAGCAGCTGGGCACACATTTTGTGTTCTGTACTTACAAAGGGATTTGCTCTGTGAGGAAGTCTGCCAGGGACAGCTGGAGTGGAGAGTCGTGGGTTTATCCTGACATCTATAACTGCTAAATGTCCTTTAAAATACACATTTATTAAGAACCACAACAAATCCATTTCTGATTAAAGTATTTCTTTTTTTTTAAATTAATTAATTAATTTATTTATGGCTGTGTTGGGTCTTCGTTTCTGTGCGAGGGCTTTCTCTAGTTGCGGCAAGCGGGGTCCACTCTTCATCGCAGTGCGCGGGCCTCTCACTATCGCGGCCTCTCTTGTTGCGGAGCACAGGCTCCAGATGCGCAGGCTCAGTAGTTGTGGCTCACGGGCCCAGATGCTCCGTGGCATGTGGGATCTTCCCAGACCAGGGCTCGAACCCGTGTCCCCTGCATTGGCAGGCAGATTCTCAACCACTGCGCCACCAGGGAAGCCCAGTATTTCTTTTCTTATCACTGGCCTTAGCCAGTGACGGTTCTTCCTTCCCAGAGCCCACCATCATGCTGGGTAGAGTGCTCTCCAGCAAAGACTGGATTCAGGAGATGGAACACCCTGCCCCCTGGGGAAGCCAGTGGAGGCACATGGATGGGGAGAGTCCCCCAGGCAAAGCGCTGATGCCCGGCAGAGGCTCTTGGCCTGGCTCATCCTGGCCCCCAGGTACTGGCTTCCTCCTTGTTACCCTTTCTTCTTCCCTTCTCATCTCACTGCCAACCTTCTCCCCGCTTGTAACAGCTGTTACAAGAATTAAAAATGCTCTCCATTCAAACGCCAGTTCACCTGGGTAAAACCTTTTGCCATTTAAGCAGTAAGTGCTGGGAAATGTGATTTTTTTTTTTTAAAAAAAAGATGGATTTCTATGGAGAAGGAAATAACAATAGTAGGTCTCTCCTTGGGATGATGAGATCAGAATTTCTAGACAAGAGGCATTGACAGGAGGCAAAACTTGGAAAGAAGCTTAGAAGTCGGGGGACACTAATAACGTAACTATGCTCATCATTGTTCCAGCAGCTACTAGTTATGGAACCCTTTCTGTATGTCAGATGGCATCTTAAGCACATTTCGTAGCTTCCTGACATGTGGCAAATTTATCTTTGGCTCTAGTTTCATGCTTTCTAGAGTTTTTTTTCTTAAGAAATTACCCTTTGATACCCTTTTGATACACCATCAAAACTATGGTACATAATTTTTTTCTTCTTAAATTTCAAATTCACCTGAGGCAATTGAATTCTCTTGATAGTATATAAATGGAATGATTGAAATATCAAAAACTACTTCCAAATGAACAATCCTTACCATCTAGATTTGATACCTTACTGAAAATTCTTTTGATGTTAGTGATAAGAAAAAGACTAGAAATGCTTTCATAGCATTCAAGAGAAAAGGAGAAAATAGGCAAGGGTCTGGCGCTATGGGACAAATCCTGTTTTCAGTCTTATATACTAACTCTATTTTCCCCTTGTTCTGCCATGAGAGCTTCAGGGGTTGTCTTCTTGGCAGATGGTGTTAATGAGTCTACAGGGAAAAAAGATCAAGGATCTCAGCACTTTCTGGCAATGTTTACCTCTCATATGGAGGGGGCCACTGGAGAATATTCCTTTCACAGACAATGTTTTCTGCTTGACAATAAAAGCTCTTTGATTCAGTTTCAGAAATGGTCAACTTCACACGAGGCACTAACAGGATGAGGTGTCTTGTCAAGTCACAGGTCTCACTAAATTCAGAGTTAGTTCAACATGAGAGATGCGGTGAAGATGAAACTCATTCCCCAGACAACACGTCTGTCAGCAGGAGCCTCTTGTAAATGTATTCTCTTCAATAAAACTGACTTGGCTTGCTTTGAGGTGTTCTGAGGTATTACTTCCCAGACTAAACTTTTGCTGTTTTTATCAGCATGTGTGTCTAAACCATAGGAACACATGCTATGGGTAAATGGAGGTATTTTCAAACAGGGAGAATTTTATTCTGATAATCATGTCCCTTGCAATCATGTATTAAATATTGTTATTAATAAAGATCTTATGCCCCAGCATCATGTCTATTTTGATGGGAAGAAATAGAAAGTATTTTTAGCAATCCCAAACAGGTATAAGGCTTTTTTCTTTCCTCCAAACCAGAAAACATTTATCGTTCTCGGATTGTTTTTTGTTTCTTTAATGATAGCTGAATGTTCATGGACACACGTGGAAAATCCGCTCACAATATGACTTCAGTATTCCCGGGCACTTCCAAGCTGGTGATAAATTGGAAGTTGAAGATTAAGCCTTCACAGTGTCTTAAGTTTTCAAGAACAGTTGTATAATGCATCAATGGTAACAGTCACTCCTTCCTTTCATTAGGTAAAAGGGCAAGAAAGAAAGGTTATTTTGGCTCCTGCAATACAAATTTATTGTCATTCTGCTGAGGAGCAGTAAGCGGGTGAAGAAAACTGTTCTTCTCCCTCTGCCATCTGCTGAGGTCAAGATTGCTGTTTTCTCTTGGTGATCAGAGTGACGGTCCTGGAAGTTACTCCTTAGTTCTGGCTTTTCTTTTCAAGAAGCTGTCTGTTCGCACCGGGCTTTGACCCGAATGCTGCTTTTGCCTTCCTGAGTGCTGTGCAGGGCTGGATGACATGTCTGCCAGCTTCCCGATCTCCCCAAGATGGGGCTGCAGAAGTCAGGTTTAGCTCGGAGCAACCACTAGAACCATGGCACTATCAAGTTCATGGCTAGCAAACCAACAGACAAGCCTCTCTGTGCTCCTACCCGGCAAAGAACAGCATCTTTGAAACCATCCCAAGGCCAAACTTCCCTTTACCTGAGACCAAGTCATTGCATCGGCTATAACACCACTGTGTCCAGAATACTGAGCAAATGTTTTTGTAATAATCTTATTAATACAGTTTTTTTTTTTTTCCTGGGCTCGAGACCCTGGGTTGTTCTTTTAAAACGTGGCAAGAGATAAATTGATCTGAATTAAAATCTGGGTTCCATTACTTATAAGTGTGTGACCGTGGACAAGTCCCTGAATCTCTCCAAACCTATCACCTCTTGTGTTAAAATGGGGATAATTAACACCGTCTTAAAACGTGGCTGTTACCACCAACGATGGTTAATAAGATAAGATACACAAAAGCACCAGCACAGTGCCTGGCACGTTGTAGACACTTAATAATTTTTGGGGTGGTACTGATTCTGTTTCCTCGTGTTAATATGTTCACTACCGACCTTAGATTCTGCCTCTCCACACTCCTCAACTCAACTCATATTCCAAAGAGATGAAATTATGCATATTTGCATGAAATTATTTCAAACCATCTCCTATTGGCCATTTAACATGAAACCTACCTGAATTTTTTCATTGGAGATTGCTTTTCTTGAGCAGTGGCCAGATGACCAGAGTAATAGACTGGGAAAAACATAATGTTCCAGTTTGTTGAAAACCAAGTCATGAAAAATGGACAGTAGAAGTTCTTATAAGTAATTTTTACAATCTGTGTGGTTCCAACCCAAGATGATGACACTGACAAGATGATCAAAAGTCCCCAGATGGCCTTCAGAACCATAGACGCGCAGGATAGGCAGCGAGCCTTGATTCTGTTTTCTTGGCTGCTATTCTCAGGATGAGTCTGCGTTCCGTCATCCCCTGCAAACAGGAAAGGAATACAAATGTGTGGAAATCAAGTTATAAAACAGCAATCAAAAAGGCAGACAATAGAATCACCAGTGTTCTTTTTTTTTCTCCTGCTGTCATTTGAAGAGACAGATAACTCTAGCTCATTTTCTGTCTGGAATCTGGAGTCTCTGCTCTGTAAGGTACAGTGTGTATCTGGACCCCTATCCAGGCTATGACGATGCTCATGAACTTGGTGGGTGCTCTCTGTTCCTGGGTGTACCCTACCCACTTCCTTGTGAGGGCATTACACATTTCAGCTCCAAAGGCTTTGGCCTTGGCCACGTAACCTGCTTTGTCTGATCAAACGTAAACAGGTGTGTGGTATGCCACCGCTCAGCAGGAGCTTTAAGAGGCATCACAGTGTCCCACTACCTCTCTAACTCTTCTTTTCTGCCACTAGGACGGAGAATCCCAAACAGAAGCTGCGCTTTTGGTCTCTGTGGGAGAATGAGCAGAACCCTGTGCCTGCTGACGTGAAATGTGAACAAGAAATAAGTATTTGCTGTTATATTCCACTGAGTTTTTTGTTTTTTGTTTTTTAACTGCAGCAGAGATGACTATTAAGCTGAAAAGGATGTGTCCCCAAAACAGAGCAAGTCTGGACTGCACAAAATTACCTTCCACCTCAGAGCAAATTACGACTTAATATGTTTCTGGGAGCACAGTGAGTTCTGCTTTGTATTTTTACATTTACTAAGAAAATTTAGTAGCATTTTTTCCCCACTAAAATAGTCAAAGCTCTCTGAAAGTGACAATCATAAAGGCCTTCTCCCCTGATAGAGAAAACAAGTTCAACACAATGAATCTATGTCCCTGTCAGGAAATTTAATGGGAGCAGTGGTCACCCTGAGTCCCCAGATAGTAGAATCCTGGGGGAAAGGAGGCAGAATTGTCTGCAAGATTCTGCTGTGTCTCCAGGGACCTCCTTTGAGCGTAAGGCTTATCCTGGGGTTAAGAAAGTGGTGCAGCCCACAGATAGCAAGTGAGAGAGGATGGTTTCTCACTTTTCCTCTCCAGAATCTGCTGGCTCTCCTGCTGAATGTGTGTGCACTGCTTAATGACCCAGGTGGGACTGCCCCACTGGGGTAAAGGCTTTCATCCAGCTAAGGCTTCCTGATATAACTATTTGGGGAAAGTGGGTAGCAAGGCTTGAAAGTGAATTCTTCACTGCAGAATATAAACCAAGTAAGGATGAACACAGCAATTACTACATGACTTCCAAGTCTTATAAACAGAGTTCTCAGAGCCTAGGCCTCCAGAAGATGAAAACTGGTATTCTTTTATTTATTTATTCAACAAAGTCCTATGGAGACTACCAGGAGTTAGTTAGATAGTCGGGTCCCAGGGGTTCAAAAAAGAAAGACTTGAGCTCATAATCTAGACAAAGGCCAGAAAACACATCTAATACAGTATGATAAGGGCCAAGTATGGCAGATACAAGGCCACATGGAAGCAGAGGAGAAGCACTTGTTAAGAGGAGAGGGGCATAATGATCAGGAGAAACTCCCATGATGCAGTGACATTGAGATGAGTCTGTATGTTAGCCAGCTCCCTTGCCTGCGTACAGACTATACCTGATAACTGTTCTGCAAATTCCCTCTATGATCATGTGGCTTATACAGAGAGTAAAGGGAAAAAACAAAAATGAATAAGAGGGTGGAATAAGAGACTCTGGTGTTGGAAGGCTGGGAAGGGAACATGAGCCTACCCAATTAAGTAGGTATTATTCCCATTTTACAGATGAAAAAACTGAGACTTGTATTAAAGGTTGTTCAAGGTTGAGCCTAAGACAGTATGACTCCAAGGTCTAAACTTTTTATTCTGAATATTGATTCTGTCTAGGTTTCAGGCTTGAGCTCCCCGTTTAAGCACTGGAAGTTTCAGAAATGGTTTGGAGAAAATGTTGTTTCCTGGCAGGAATGGCAGTCTTGCATGAGGTTTAATAGAAGTGATATTAAGAGAAAGGTGTACTCTACTACACTTCAGATCACGTTATTCTCAGGGAATAGCTTATAAAGGAGGAACGATTTTAAGTATCCCTTTGAGTTGATATCTGCCTTCACGGTCACCTTCTTTGAAGATTGCATCTGTACCACCGTCAGAGCATGGAGAATATGTTTGATGACACCAATAGTCACCTAAATCCCCACCTAGTATTGACTCATTCTTTCTTCTGCTAACTAAATTGAATTGTTGACAATTCTTTAATTTTACTATCTACAGATACCATAGAAAGATTGGCTCTCCAGAGTTCTTTTATTTTTCTGACCATTTTAAGCATGATTTTCTAGAGTCCTGCTTAGATTTATTGTTTTGTATATATCATTAAAATTGATTTACCAGGAATTCCATCCATTTCTATGAACCTTGATTGGAGTCATACAAGTTGATGGTAGAGGCCACTGGAATTTGGAAACATGAGTGAAAGTCCTAGTCCTGCCATTGGATGGCCCTGAGTATATGTTTAATTCCATCTTAGGTTCTCTGTCAAACAGTGATAATATCTATCTCATGGGCTTCATTTTGAGGTTAAGTACCATAACATTCATGAAAGAATGGTCTTCAGATTATTCTCCTTTTCTCTTTTCTTTTTGGTGTCTAGGAATATCCCCAAATGTCTTCTGAATCATTACAGAAAGAGTAAATCATGCCCCATGTGGTCTTTAATGGTACAGTTTTTAAGATTTGTAATCTGTATATGATAGGTAGGGCAAATTTATTAACCATATTTAATTAACTGGAACATACTGTTCTGCAGATAACTGGGATGATAAGAATATTACTGTAACTTATTAAAGCCAATTAAAACTTTCTGAAGATTTAACATGTGATTTTCTTCGCTTTCTAAAAAAGAGTTTTAGCCTTGGGGTCCATAGTTGCTGAGATTCCATTTTAAAATATTGTCATTTTTTGAAAAAATCTTTTCTCATATAAAACCTCTTATCAAATAAGTAGGACCCTACAAGAGGCTTTCACACTTCCTCTATACCTTTGTTTACCTGAGTCCCCTGAATTACCATTTCTCTTCTGTTTATTTTTTTAAGCTAGTGTTCTCAAAGTTTGAGGGGTTTTTTTCAGGTTTTTTTCACTACCCACTTATTTTGAATAGAGTATTTTGTTGTTTTTGCTGTTGTCACTATTGATTTTAAGGATGCAAGAGATTTTAATATGTTGCTGCCCAAGCTGAAGGAATAAACGAAGAAGGAGAGATTGAAAATGTAGGTGGAAGAGATGGAGAGAAGGTGATCATGGATGCAGAAGGAGTCAACATCAGAATGGTAGCAAACACAAAAATCGAAGGTGGTCCCCACAATGATGGTAATTAGCAAATTCGCAAACAAGAGAACAGAGACATTTTGAAGCAGAGAGGAAAGCATCTCTTAGCACACAATTGTTTTAGTCTTTTCAGGAAAGTAGAAGTGTGGTCAGATGATGAGAGGAAGTGAGTAAGGACTCAGAGCTTGACAGCATCTCTGGGGAAGGCAGTACGATGTCCACCACCAAAATGTAACAGTATTGGGCAGCAGCCTAGTGGACCCAGCTGCATTTTAAAATGATAAGTTTGCTGGGAAACCCATGGATATAGTAAGGAAATTTATCTAGCAATTCCAGTAACCAAGTAACCCAGGAGTTGGTAAGTGGTCAGGCAGATGTGAGGAAATGCCAAAGGTCTTGATTTAATAGTAAATGCTGATCAGGGAGACAACTGAAGTGTCCTGAGGGAGGTGTAAAATTGGGAAAACTAGAAGGGCTCCAAGGACTGGCAGTCCTCATAAAGACAAGAGCAGAGTCTGTGATTTTACTGGTACTTTTATTCTTCTCAGAATGGGTACAGTGTGCTATTACTAAATCCCAGGATTGAGGTAAAAGATGCTGGCTTTTGACATCTTGAAGATGAGAAAACTAGTTTCCTTATAAACTTCATTAGAAGTCACTGTTAAGCCCTCCAATTATAGGTTTTGGTATTATTTCTCTGCTACACTGTACACCGTACATCATTAATGGATTATATCTGCACATTTCCTTTCTTCCTTCTCCTCCCACTTGATCAACTTTCCCCACATGCACTCCTGAGAGTCCACGTAACATCTCTACATTCTGTGCCAATGGTGAGATCTTTCATTGCTGGCTAGAAGCTTACCAAATATACTGTTATTTAAGAGGAGGTTACCCACATACCTGATCTGTTCTGCCTCTCGGCTCTATGTCCACAAACTCCAGAGGATCCTCGACTCTGAAGTTCAAGAGTAGGAGCAGAAGAATCTTCGGTGACAGACAGAGGGGACAGTTGTCTGCTGACGCTGCTGTGTGAACTGGGGCAGTTGGCTCCTGGTTTACATCGAGTAACTGATGATCTGGAGGTACCTGGGAAGAAAGAGTTCATACCAGTTTGAGAATTTCCTGAAGGAAAACAGATTTTTAAATGCCTTGGCAGTAAAATATATGGAACATTCATTGAGTTCATTTCTAATTTTAAAAAAGGGGGTCCTAAAAAGAGAATGCTATGTTGGCAAGGTCTGTGTCCCTAAGACAAAGGGTCTTTTTAGATAAATCCATTAACTGGAAATGAACATTAGAAAATGGTGTTTGGGTTGACATATCTGTTCTGAATTAGAACTGTTATCACAGTCAAATAGTTTACCTCAAGGAAAGCAAAGTGATGTTATGCTTGCTTCCTCCCTTTTCTTCGTAAGGCTGACTGTTGAATTCCTAACTGGTAAGACTGCCAGCAGGGTCTCCTATTAAATCCACTATACACTTTTCCATCAGATTGATCACTAAAATCCAACTTTGTTTTGTCTCCCTGCTCTGGCTAGGACTTCCAATATGTTGAATAAAAGTAGTGAGAGTGGAATACTTTCAGCTTTTTCACTGTTGAGAATGATGTTAGCTGTGGGTTTGTCATATATGCCCTATATTATGTTGAGGTAAGTTCACTCTATTCCCACTTTCTGGAGAATTTTTAATGATAAGTGGAAGTTGAATTTTGTCAGAAGCTTTTTCTGCATCTATTGAGATGATCATATGGTTTTTATCCTTCAATTTGTTAATGTGGTGTATCACATTGATTGCTTTGCAGATATTGAAAAACCCTTGCATCCCTGGGATAAATACCACTTGATCATGGTGTATGATCCTTTTGATGTATTGTTGGATTTGGTTTGCTAATATTTTGTTGAGGACTTTTGCATCTACGTTTTTGCATCTGTGATATTGGCCTGCAATGTACTTTTTTTGTTATATCTTTGTCTGGCTTTGGTATCTGGGTGATGCTGACATCACAGAATGAGTTTGGATGTGTTCCTGCCTCTGCAAATTTTTTTGAATAATTTAAGAAAGATAGGTGTTAATTATTCTCTAAATGTTTGGTGGTATTCACCTGTGAAGCCACCTGGTCCTGGACTTTTGTTTACTGGGAGATTTTTTTTTTTTATTACTGATTCAATTTCATTACTGGTAATTAGTCTGTTTATATTTTCTATTTCTTCCTGGTTTAGACTTGGGAGATTGTACATAATTATGAATTTCTTCTAGGTTGTCCATTTTGTCTGTTTTATTTGCATATAGTTGCTCATAGCAACTATGATCCTTTGTATTTCTGCTGTGTCCGTTGTAACTTCTCCTTTTTCATTTCTGATTTTATTGATTTGGACCCTCTCTTTTTCTTGATGAGTCTGGCTAAAGGTTTATCAATTTTGTTTATCTTTTCAAAGAAATAGCTCTTAGTTTCATTGATCTTTTCAATTTTTTTAGCCTCTATTTCATTTATTTCTGCTCTGATCTTTATGATTTATTTCCTTCTACTAATGGGTTTTGTTTGTTCTTTGCTTTCTAGCTCCCTTAGGTATAAAATTAGATCGTTTATTTGAAATGTTTTCTTTCCTGAGGTAAGCTTGTATAGCTATAAACTTTCTTCTTAGAACCGCTTTTGCTGAGTCCGATAGATGTTGAGTCATTGTGTTTTTGTTTTCATTTGTCTCCAGGTATTTTTTTATTTCCTATTTGATCTCTTTAGTGATTCATTGGTTGTTTAGTAGCATATTGTTTACCTCTACATGTCAGTGCTTTTTGCAGTTTTTTTCTTGTAGTTGAATTCTAGTCTCATAGTGTTGTTAGAAAAGATGGTGATATGATTTCAATTTTCTTAAATATACCGAGGCTTGATTTTGTGGCCTAGCATGTGATCTATCCTGGAGAATGTTCCATATGCACTTGACAAGAATGTGTATTCTGCTGCTTTTGGACAAGTGTTCTCTCTCTATATGTATCTGTTAATTTCATCTTGTCTAATATGTCACTTCAGGTCAGTGTTTCCTTGTTGATTTTCTGTCTGAATGATCTGTCCATTGATGTAAGTGGTGTGTTAAAGTCCCCTATTAGTATTATGTTATTGTTGATTTGTCCATTTATGTCTGTTAATATTTGCTTTTATGTATTTAGGTGCCCCTATGTTGGGTGCATGTATATTTACAATTGTTATGTCTTCTTAGTTTGATCCCTTGATCATTATGTAGTGTCCTTTTTTGTCTCTTGTAACAGTCTCTACTTTAACTCTATTTTAATTCTATTTTGTCTGATGAAAGTATTGCTACCCTGGCTTTCTTTTGATTTCCATTGGCATGGATACCTTTTTCCATCTCTCACTTTCAATCTGTTTATGTCTTTGGATATGAAGTGAGTTTCTTGTAGGTCTTGGTTTTGGATCCATTCAGCCACTCTACATTTTTTTTTTTTTTAATAATACTTTTTTAAATTGAAATATTGTTGATTTACAGTTTGTGCCAATCTCTGCTGTACAGCAAAGTGACTCAGTTATACACATATATACATTCTTTTTTTTTAAATATTCTTTTCCATTATGGTTTATCTCAGGAGATTGGATATAGTTCCCTGTGCTATACAGTAGGACCTTGTTGTTTGTCCATTCTAAATGTAATAGTTTGCATCTACTAACCCCAAACTCCCAGTCCATCCCTCTCCCCCTCCCCTTGGCAACCACAAGTCTGATCTCTGCCTGTGAGTCTGTTTCTGTTTTGTAGATAGGTTCATTTGTGTCACATTTTAGATTCTGCATATAAGTTATATCATATGGTATTTGTCTTTCTCTTTCTGACTTACTTTACTTAGTATGATGACCTCTAGTCACATCCATGTTGCTGCAAATGGCATTATTTTGTTCTTTTTTTATGGCTGAGTAGTATCCCATTGTATATATGTACCACTTCTTTACCTATTCATCTGTAGACGGACATTTAGGTTGTCTCCAAGTTTTGGCTATTGTGAATAATGCTGCTAGAAACACAGAGGTGAATGTATCTTGTTGAATTATAGTTTTGTCCAGTTATATGCCCAGGAGTGGGACTGCTGGATCATATGGTAGTTCTATTTTTGGTTTTCTGAGGAACCTCCCTACCGTTTTCCATAGTGGCTGCACCAACTTACATTCCCACCAACAGTGTAGAAGGGTTCCCTTTTCTCCACACCCTCTCCAGCGTTTGTTATTTGTAGACTTTTTAATGATGGCCATTCTGACCAGTGTGAGGTGGTATCTCATTGTAGTTTTGATTTGCATTTCTCTAATAATTAGTGATGTTGAGCATATTTTCATGTGCCTACTGGCCATCTGTATGTCTTCTTTGGAGAAATGTCTATTAAGGTCTTCTGCCGATTTTTCAATTGGATTGTTTTCTTATTGTTGAGTTGTGTGAGCTGTTTATATATTTTGGAGATTAATCCCTTATCTGGCACATCATTTGCAAATATTTTCTCCCATTCTGTAGGTTATCTTTTTGTGTTTATTTTTGTTTTTGTTTTTTAATGATTTCCTTTACTGTGCAAGAGCTTGTAAGTTTGGTTAGGTCCCATTTGTTTATTTTTATTTCTATTGCCTTGGGAGACTGACCTAACAAAACATTGGTACGATTTATGTCAGAGAATGTTTTGCCTATGCTCTCTTCTAGGAGTTTTATGGTGTCATGTCTTATGTTTAAGTCTTTAAGCCATTTTGAGTTTATTTTTGTGCATGGTGTGAGGGTGTGTTCTAACTTCATTGATTTACATGAGGCTGTCCAACTTTCCCAGCACCACTTGCTGAAGGGATTGTCTTTTTTTCCCATTTTATATTCTTGCCTCCTTTGTTGAAGATTAATTGACTGTAGGTGTGCGGATTTATTTCTATTCTGTTCCATTGATCTATATGTCTGTTTTTGTACCAGTACCACCCTGTTTTGATTACTATACCTTTGTAGTATTGTCTGAAGTCTGGGGGAGTTATGTCTCCTGTGTTTTATTTTCCCCCTCAGGATTGCTTTGGCAATTCTGGGTCTTTTATGGTTCCATATAAATTTTTAGATTATTTGTTCTAGTTCTGTGAAAAATGTTATGGATAATTTGATAGGGATTGCATTAAATCTGTAGATTGTTTTGGGTAATATTGCCATTTTAATAATATTAATTCTTCCAATCCAAGAGTATGGGATATCTTTCCATTTCTTTGAATCCTCTTTAATTTCCTTTACTAATGTTTCATAGTTCTCAGCATGTAAGTCTTTCACCTCCTTGGTCAGGTTTACTCCTAGGTTTTTTTGTGTGTGCGATTTTAAAAGGAATTGTTCTTTTTATTTACATTCTCTTTCTGATTTTCATTGTTAGTGTAAAGAAATGCAACCAATTTCTGAATGTTAATCTTGTATCCTGCTACTTTGCTGAATTCATTTATCAGATCTAGTAGTTTTTGTGTGGGTCCTTAGGGTTTTCTATATATAGTATCATGTCATCTTCATGTAGTGACAATTTTACCTCTTCCCTTCCAATCTGGACAACTTTTATTTGTTTTCTTGTTTAACTGCTGTGGCTAGGACTTCCAATACTATGTTGAACAGAAGTGGTGAGAGTGGGCATCCTTGTCTTGTTGCAGATTTTAGTGCAAAGACTTTCAGCTTTTCACTGTTGAGTATCATATTGGCTGTGGGTTTGTCATAAATAGCTTTTATTATGTTGAGATATGTCCCCTGTATACCCACTTTGGTAAGAGTTTTTATCATGAATCGATGTTGAATTTTTTCAAGTGCTTTTTCTGCATCTATTGAGATGGTCATGTGGTTTTTAAATTTTCTTTTGTTAATGTGGTGTATTACATTGATTGATTTGTGTATGTTGAACCATCCTTGTGAACTTGGGATGAATCCCACTTGGTCATGGTGTATGATTTTTTTTTATGTGTTTTTGGATTCAGTTTACTAATATTTTGTTCAGAATTTTTGCATCTATATTCATCAAAGATATTGTCCTGTAATTTTCTTTCTTGGTGGTATCTGTGTCTTTGTCCATTCTAAATGTAATAGTCTGTAATAGTTTGCTTTTGGTATGAGGATGATCGTGGCTTCATAGAATGTTTTTGGGAATGTTCCCTTCTATTCAATCTTTCAGAAGAGTTTGAGAAGAATTGGTAAATATAAGTTCTTTGTATGTTTGGTAGAATTCGCCTGTGAAGCCATCTGGTCCTGGACTTTCGTTTGCAGGGAGTTTTTTTATTATTACAGATTCTATTTCACTTCTAGTGATTGGTCTGTTCAAATTATCTATTTCTTCTTGATTCAGTTTTGGTGGGCTCTATGTTTCTAGAAGGTTGTTCATTTCTTCTAGGTTGTCAAATTTGTTGGCATATAATTGTTCATAGTATTCTCTTATGGTTTTTTGTATTTCTGCGGTTGAGACTTTTCCTTTTTCATTTCTTATTTTGCTTATTTTGGTTCTCTCTCTTTTCTTCTTGATGAGCCTGGCCAGAGGTTTGTCAATTTTCTTTACCCTTTCAAAGAACCAGCTCTTGGTTTTATTGATTTTTTTCTATTTTTTTTTAAATCCCTATTTTATTTATTTCCTTCCTGATCTTTATTATTACCTTTCTTCTGCTGAATTTAGGTTTTGTTTGTTCTTGTTTTTCTGATTCTTTTAGGTGGTAGGTTGGGTTGTTTATTTGAGATTTTTCTTGTTTTTTTGAGGAAGGCCTGTATCGCTATTAACTTCCCTCTAAGAACTGCTTTTGTTGCATCCCATAGATTTTGTATGGTTTTGTTTTCACTGTCATGTGTCTCAAGATATTTTTAAATTTTCTTTTTGATTTCCTCATTGACCCGTTGGTTTTTTAGTAGCATGTTTAGTCTCCATGTAATCGTTTTTTTCTCATTTCTTTTCTCTATATCTTTTGATTGGAGCATTTAGTCCATTTACATTTAAAGTAATTATTTACATGTATGTTCTTATTGCCATTTTGTTAATTGTTTCTGGGTTGTTTTTGTAGGTCTTTTTTTTTTTTAATTCCTGTATTCTTTTTTCTCATCTCTTGTGATTTGATGACTATCTTTAGTGTTATCTTTTTCTTTTTTGTGTGTGTATCTATTATAGATTTTTGGTTTTTGGTTACCATGAGGTTTTTATATAGCAATCTATATATATATGCATGATTGTTTTAAGTTGCTGATTTCTTAATTTCAAATGCATTCCAACAACCCTGCATTTTACTCTCCTCCCCTCACAATTGTTGCTTATTGTGAATATAGATGATTTTACTACTTTTGTCTTTTAACATTCCTACTGGCTTTGTGAGGGATGATTTCCTACCTTTACTGTGCATTTGCCTTTACCAATGAGCTTTCTCCTCACATGATTTTCATGTTTCTCACTGTGTTCTTTTTTGCTTAGAGCAATTCCTTTAACATTTCTTTTAAAGCTGGTTTGGTGGTGCTGAACTCTTTTAGCTTTTGCTTGTCTGTGAAGCTTTTGATCTCTCTATCAAATCTGAACGAGAACCTTGCTGAGTAGAGTATTCTTCATTGTAGGTTTTTCGCTTTCATCACTTTAAAAATATTGGGCCACACCCTTCTGGCTTGCAGAGTTTCTGCTGAAAAGTCAGCTGATAACCTTGTATGAGTTCCCTTGTACATAAAGTGTAGCTTTTCTCTTGAAGCTTTTAATATTCTCTATCTTCAATTTTTGCCATTTTATTTACAATATGTCTTGGTGTGTTCCTCTTTGGGTTAATCTTGTATGGTACTATCTGTACTTCCTGGATTTGAATGTCTGTTTCCTTTTCCAGGTTAGGGAGGTTTTCAGCTATTATCTCTTCAACTATGTTCTCAACCCCTTTCTCTCTCTCTTCTCCTTTTTGGACGCCTATAGTGCAAACATTAGTGCACTTGATGTTGTCTCTAAATTGTCCTCATTTCTTTTTATTCTTTTTTCTGTTCAGCATAAGTGATTTCCACTACTCTGTCTTCCAGCTCGTTGTTCTATTCCTCTGTATCATTTAGTCTACTGTTGATTCCTTCTAGTGTATTTTTTCATTTCAGTTATTGTATTCTTCATCTCTTTATATTTATTCTTTAATGTTTTCTAACTCTTTGTTAAAAACTTCTAACTTCTCACTCTGTGCATCCATTCTTCTCCCAATTTCTTTGATCATCTTTACGATCACTATCCTGAACTCTTTCTCAGGTAGATTGCCTGTCTCCACTTCACTTAGTTCTTCTTCTGGAATTTTATCTTGTTCCTTCATTTGGAATACGTTCCTCTGTCACCTCATTTTGCCTAACTTGCTATTTTTATTTTTATGTACCTGGTAAGTTGTTTATATTTCCTGATTTTGGAGAAGTGGCCTTCTGTAGGAGACATCCTATGAGTTCCAATAGCAAACTCCCCTCTTGTCACCAGAGCTATATGCTCTAGGGGTTCCTTCTATGAGGACTGTGTGGGTATTTCTGTTGTGGCGAGCTGACTACACCAGTGGTCTGGTAGGTTTATTTGGCCCTGGTCTGGTTGGTTGCCAGGTCCTGCCTTGTACAGAGGCTGTCAGCTGCTGGTTGGTGGGGTCTGGTCATGAGGCAGCTGACTGCAGAACCCTGGAGGTCCCAGGACTAGTGCTGTGTTAGTGGTGGGCAGAGTCAGGATCCAGGAGAACCTGGGGCTGTTGCCCACCTACTGGTGGATGAAACCAGGTCCTGGGGCTTGTGCCAGCCTACTGGTGGACAGAGCCTTGTCCTGGGGTCTGGTTGCAGGGCCTAGGGGTACCAGAGCAGGTGTCAGATCTCTGGTAGGTGGGCTGGTTCCTGACACGGTTGGCTGCGGGGGCTGGTGTCTTGAAGCTTGTGTTGGCCTCCTAGTGGGCAGGGACCAGGCCCAGCCAGTTCCAGGGCAGGCCTAGTCCACAGACTGGGACGTTGCTGGGTTTTTTGTGGCTAGTGTCTGCCTGCTGGTGGGTACAGCTGGGTCTGAGGCTAGGACAGGCTCACTGGTGGGTGGGGCCTGGGCCCCACATGGTCTCTGGCTGGAGGCCCTGGGGGTCTTGGGTCTATTGCCTGTGCACTGGTGTGTGGGGACAGATCCTGGGCCGTCTGGTGAGGAGGGCCATGTCCAGAGGTGGCTGTGGACCCAGGGGGTCTTAAGGCAGCTTGTCTGCTGTTAGGTGGAGCTGTGTCAGTGTCCAGTTAACTGCTTGCCCTGAGGCATCTTAGTACTGGTGCCTGCAGACTGTTGGGCTGCAGTGGGACTGGGTTCTGTGGTAATAATCTAGAAGGAAGATTCCAGAATGGTGTTACCATGTGGTAGAAGGAGCTCCCCAAAATGACTGCCGGGAGTCTATGTTCCCAGGGTGAATTGGAGTTATCTCCTGCCTCTCCAGGAGACTCTCTAGAGCTCAGAAGGTAGGTCTGACCCAAGCTCCTACCAAATTACTGCTTCTACCCTGGGTTCCAGAGCATGTGAGACTTTGTGTGAGCCCCTTAAGAATAAAGTCTCTATTTCTCCCAGGCCTCTGGGACTCCCAAAATAAGCCCTGTGGCCTTCAAAGCCAAATGCTCTGGGAGCTTGTCTTCCCAGTACAGGACCCCTGGGCTGGGGAGCCTGAAGTGGGGCTCAGACCTCTCACTCCTTTGGGAGAACCTCTGCAGTTGTAATTATTCTCCTGTTCGTGGATTGCCTACCTGCAGGTATGGGATTTGTCTATATTGCTACTCTGCCCCTCCTGCTGTCTCATTGTGGTTCCTTCTTTATATTTTTAGTTGCAGAATATTTTTTCTGGTACGTCCTGTTTTTTTTTCATTGATGGCTGTTCTGTTAATAACTGTGATTTTGGTGTGCCTGTGAGAGGAGAAGAGATCAAGGTCTTCCTACTCTGCCATCTTGTGCCTCACAGTTATGTTTCTAATTGAATATTTTAAATTCAATTAAAAGAGGCTGTCTAAAATTCAGGGAACTCTCATTTATTCATGTTCTTCAAGAGGGGTGACACTCAGATACTCCAAGAGTAATTTTTAATTTATCTTTCAGGTATCTTTTATAATTTATATTTACATGAGGTGTGCCTTCTTGTGTTTTCTTAGGTGAGTATCAGGTTTCATTTTGTGATTACTCAGCAGTTGTAGGTGGAAAGGAGGAAGTCCAAAAATGGGTTGAGTACCAAGTTGAGATGGGGTTGAGATAAAATATTGGCCATAGTTACTAAAAAGTTGGTAAATCACATGTAGCTAGCAAGTGTTGAATTTGTAAGCCAAACCAGTGATTTCTCTTTCTTCCTCATTTTCACTGCAGTGTTATGTCCTGGCTTCTCTATCTCCTGGTCCTTATGCAATATAGCTCAAATCTCATTGCCAGCTGCCAGCTGCCTCCCACTTGCTGATTCATGGAAGAGACCCGAGAATAGCTGAGCCACTGGAGACATTTAAACCGTTGTCCTAAAAAGGCAAATTTAAACTCAGAGCCAGGCCCAGAGGCATGTTCAGAGCTTAGTCCATGAAACAGTCATTTCAGGTCCTGGAAATGAAGACGCTGGCCCATATTATATGGTCTTGTACTATCAATTAATATAAAGCCAGCCCCGACAAAAATAAATATTCAGAATGTCACCTGGGATACAGTCAAGGATCATAAATAAATCATATTTATATTGTATTTTATATGCCACAGTGAGTGCCTGGCTATTGCAAATTCAGTTAGTGAACAGTGTTCAGACTTTGACAGGTATTGAGGATAAACTGCATTAGGAGTGAAGGATTGGAAGTCTCCCATTAGTCACACTAGATGGTCCCCGGCCCCTTGTAAAGACATCTGCTCACCTGAGCCATTGTGTTTGGGCCACCTTGTGCCATTTTTCATAATTGTCCAGGCATAAGAATATGGTTTCTTCATGTGCACTGGTTAGGCTCTGCATGCTTCCCAAATCAATTTAACTCAACAAGTAGTTATTAAGCACCTATCCTAAGGCAGGTATTGTGTAAGGAACAGGAGTTAGACAAATGATGAATACATGGTCCATGACTTCATGGAACTCTCGACATAGTATTGGAGTCAGACATGTAACCCGTTAACTATAATGTGAACAGGAGAGCAGGAAGAAAGGGAGTGAGTGGTTTATTCAGCCTGGAGTAGGAAAGGTTCTATGGGGCTTTGAAGGATGAGCAGGACTTTGCCAGGCAGAATTTTATGCTGAGTCAGAGAAAATTGTAGAGCAAATACTCAAGAGTTGGAAAGTGTATGCTATGAAACTTAATGGTAAGATGCTCAACTCTACGATGCTGAATTCTGAGTACAAAAGAGCACTGAAAATCCCATCCTTCTATCCTTGCCTGTTACTTGAAAAGGAACTTTGGTATAATTGAGATTCAGAGAGAACATAGTGGTTAAGAACACAGGTTGTTTAAATCTGGGGATACCTAGTAGGAATCTGGCCCAGCCATGTATAGTTGCACAACGTTGAGCCAGAAGATGGCCATGTAATCTCTCTTAGCCCCAGTTTTCTCTCCTGTTCTACCCACATCTGAGGAGTGTTGTATGGATTAAATGGTCCATAGAACATACTCAAGAAATGTATACTCTTATTACTAATAATGATCAGGTAAACAGAAATGACCATTTGTACTATTTTATCAATCACAATGTTTGACTTCATGAAATAGAAATCCAAAGTGAACTGGTTTAGCAAAAATGGGGAGTTTTTATGAGTTTAGCAATCACAGGGTAGGATGGCCAGGGATGTCCTAATCCTCAGGAACAGCTGGAACCCAGGGCGTGGTGTAGCTGAACAGCACCCCCATTTCTCACTGCTGGATGCCAGATTCATTTCTCTTCACTTGGCTGCCACCTGCCTTTCTCTGCAGAAAACCTGGTTGTTCAAAGCCCCCAAGTTTCCAATCTCATAGCTTTAGCCTCCTGGGAGAAATCTAGCTGCACGTAGTCAAAAAATCTTGAAGAAAGAACCTGTATCTTTTACTGATTCCTGGTCCAATTTCTGTCACCAGAGAACACTGCAACAGGCTGCAGCTCCCAGGAAAGTATGGGTGGAGCTGGGCAGACAGTGCCTTGGGTTTTCACTTAGAAACTTCAAAGCAAAAAGGGCAAAGAACTACAGCTGCTGAGTAAAGCAACTGCCTAAACAGATGGAGGACAAGGGGTGGGGGTCTCAGATAACAACTTGAAAAGCCAAGCTGATAAAGATTAATTGGGAAAAGGTCTTTGGAAAGTAGGTGAGAGAGAAGCAAAGTTTCAGGTGAGTTTCTGTGTGACTCAGTGCAAGATGACTTGGAAGATAACGGATAGACCAGACTCTATTATTCAAACAAGGGTCCTGCCATTGACTCTTATTTCCCATCAGCACAAAACATCAATGAAACATTTGGTTCTACTAAGCCCTATGCTGAAAACAGCTACAGATCTTATCCTGAGTTGCCCCAAACTATGGTGATTACTTGAAACACCACATGTACCACAGGAGCCCAAACCTAAAGACGGAGATAATGGAAACACAGAAGGCAATTACACAATCCAGGGGAGGGGAGAGGGAGGTGGGGTGAGAGGGGTAAGAGCTGCTATATGATAAGAAGCAGAATAGTATCCTGAAAAGGCTTCCCTGAAAAACAGGACACCAAGTGGCTGATAAATCACTTGACCTCTCTTTGCATTTCTTCTGCTCTGAAATTTAATAATTGGACAAAATGATTTCCTAAATCCCTACAGCTTTCTCTTCTTTGATTTAAAGATTTTTCAAACAAGCACCTGAAAATCATGTTTAATCATACAACAAACTTTGTCTATTTTCAACAAATTTTTTTTTTTTTTAGCCATTTATATTAGTCAAGGTTCCAGAAGGAAGAGATAACAAACTCAAATTAGGATAATTTATTAAAAAGTGGTCAAGGTACAGGGCTATAGGGCAGTGCTTCTAGCATCACCTGGGCGCTTCTTAAAAATGCAAATTATCAGCAGCCATCTCAGACATATGAATCAGAAACTTTGCCATGGGGGTAACTAGTAACCTGGGTTTAAGGAGCCCACCAGGCAATTCCAATGCAAGCCAAAATTTGAGAACCACTGTGGGTGAGAAACCAGAGTGGGTAGGGCAGTACCCAGGTTTAGCAACAGCTCTTACTGCACTTGGGCCTGAAAGGACAAGGGGAGGGAGTGATTAAAAAACTCTGGAAGAAGAGGGTTGCCTGACATGAGTTATGACTTTTCATTAAGGTAGGCATTCATCTGGGGGATCCTGATAATACTCCCTTCCTTTGATATCCTATAGGGACTCCCCATTGGTTATTAAATTGAAACCAGAGAGCAAGAAAGTCTGTTTTGTAGCCCCTAGAGTTCTACTGCCAGAGGCAGGTGTAGGAGGGGCAAAGAAGGCATCTGATATCCATGTTTCTACAATAATATTATAATCACAAAATCAGGGGTTGGACCACGTGATCTTCTAGCATTAAGCTTCTTTAATTGATTCTTCCAATCAGTCTCTTGCAAGTTGTATTTTAAACATAAAACTACCTTTGACGATTTTCAGCTAAACTTTTATTAGTTTGTTTCTTTTAAATATCTGTGAAGCTGTTGTAATCACTGACAAAACATCAAAGACAGAAATGTAATCCTGAATTTTGACTTGGAATTGGTTGGAAACCCTAATTTTTACTGTGACATTTTGTCTTATAAAAAGAAAGAAAACATCAATAATTCAACAAAAGATTATGTGAAAAGCTGTATTTCAGCTTGTTGTCTCATATTCCATTGACTTCCAATGGCAGTAAATATTCCTTCTAGTAAAGGAATACTGTCATCAGCATTGGTTGGATTTTCAGAGAAGACTGTATGGAATTTGCCAAAATTTCTTCTTGTTTTAAAAATTTAATTATAGTTGATTTACAATATTATGTTAGTTTCAGGTGTACAGCTTCAGATTCTTCTCCATTATAGGTTATTACAAGATGTTGAATATAGTTCCCTCTGCTATACAGTAAGTCCTTGTTGTTTATCTATTTTATATATAGTGGTGTGTATCTGTCATTCCAGTCTCCTAATTTATCTCTTCCCTCCTTTTTCCACGTTGGTAACCATAAGTTTGTTTTCTATGTCTGTGAGTCTTTCTGTTTTGTAAATAAGCTGATTTTTATTATTTCTTAGATTCCACATATAAATGATATCATATAATATTTGTCTTTCTACCTGACTTCACTTAGTATGATAATCTCTAGGTCCATCCATGTTGCTGAAAATGGCAATATTTCATTCTTTTTATGGCTGAATAATATTCCATTGTGTGTATATGTGTGTGTGTGTGTGTGTATACACACACATATATATACCACATCTTCTTTATCCATTCATCTGTTAATGGACATTTTTTTTTAAATCTACCATATTCATTTCCTTTTTTAAAAAAGATTTATTATTTATTTATTTATTTATTTATTTTTGGCTGCATCAGGTCTTAGCTACGGCATGCAGGATCTTCACTGAGACATGTGGGATCTTTCGTTGCAGTGCACAGGCTTCTCTCTAGTTGTGGCGTGTGGGTTTTCTCTTCTCTAGTTGTGGCGTGCAGGCTCCAGGGCATGTGGGCTCTGTAGTTGTGGTGTGCAGGTTCCAGAGTGCATGGGCTCTCTAGTTTTCAGTACACGGGCTCTAATTGAGGCACGCAAGCTCAGTAGTTGTGGCAAGCGGGCTCAGTTGCCCCATGGCAGGTGGGATATTAGTTCCCTGACCAGGGATCGAACCCACATCCCCTGCATTGTAAAGCAGATTCTTTACCACTGGACCACCAGGGAAGTCCCTGTTGATGGACATTTAGATTGCTTCCATGTCGTGGCTATTGTGAATAGCACTGCAATGAACATTGGGATGCATGTATCTTTCTGAATTAGAGTTTTATCTTTTCCAGATACATACCCAGGAATGGGATTGCTAGATCATATGGTAACTCCATTTTTAGTTTTTCAAGGAGCCTCCAGACTGTTTTCCATAGCGGTTGCACCAATTTACATTGCTACCAACAGGGTTCCCTTTTCTCCACACTCTCTCCAGAATTTATTACTTGTAGACTTATTGATGATAGCCATTATGACTGATATGAGGTGATACCTCATTGTGGTTTTGGTTTGCATTTTTCTAATAATTAGCGATGTTGAGCATTTTTTTCATGTGCCTGTTGGCCATCTGGATGTCTTCTTTGGAGAAGTCTATTTAGGTCTTCTGCCCATGTTTTGATTGGGTTGTTTGTTTTTGATATTGAGTTGTATGAGTTGTCTGTATATCTGGGAAATTAAGCCCTTGTCAGTCATATCGTTTGCAAATAATTTCTCACAGTACATAGGTTGCCTATTCATTTGTTTATGGTTTCCTTTGCTGTGCAAAAGCTTATAAGTTTGATTAGGTCCCATTTGTTTATTTTTGCTTTTATCTCTTTTCCCTTGGGAGACTGATCTAAGAAAATATTGCTACAATTTATGTCAAAGAATGTTTTGCCTATGTTCTTTTCTAGGAGTTTTATGGTGCTATGTCTTATATTTAGGTCTTTAAGCCATTTTGAATTTATTTTTGTGTATAGTATGAGGATGCGTCCTAACTTCATTGATTTACATGAAGCTGTCAAGTTTTCCCAACAGCACTTTTGAAGACTGTCTTTTCTCCATTGTATGTTCTTGTCTCCTTTGTTGAAGATTCGTAGGTGTGTGGGTTTATTTCTGAGCTCTCTATTCTGTTCCATGATCTATATATCTGTTTTTGTGCCAGTACCACACTGTTTTGATTACTGTGTAGCTTTGTAGTATTGTCTGAAGTCTGGGAGAGTTATACCTCCAGCTTTGTTCTTTTTCCTCAGGATTGCTATGGCAATTCTGGGTCTTTTGTGGTTCTCTGTAAATGTTAGGATTATTTGTTCTAGTTCTGTGAAAAATACCATGGGTAATTTGGTAGGGATCACATTAAATCTGTAGATTGCTTTGGGTAGTATGGCTATTTTAATAATATTAATTCTTCCAATCCAAGAGCAGGGGGTATCTTTTCATCTCTTTGAATCATCTTCAGTTTGCTTTATCAATGTTTTATAGTTCTCAGCACATAGGTCTTTCACATCCTCAGTTAGGTTTATTCCTAGGTATTTTTTTTTTTTTTGACGCAATTTTAAACAGGATTTTTTTTTTACTTTCTCTATCCGATATTTCATGGTTAGTATAAAGAAGTACAGCAGATTTCTGTATATTGATTGTGTACCCTGCTACTTTGCTGAATTCATTTATTAGTTCTAATAGTTTTTTTAATTGAAGTATAGTTGATTTACAATGTGCTAAATTTCTGCTGTGCAGCAAAGTGACTCAGTTATACATATATATATACATTCTTTTTTTAAATATTCTTTTCCATTATGGTTTATCCTAGGATATTGGATATAGTTCCCTGTGCTATACAGTAGGACCTTGTTTTTTATCCATTCTAAATGTAATAGTTTGCATCTACTAACCCCAAACTCCCAGTCCATCCCTCTCCCTCCCTCCCCTGACCCCCGGCAACCACAAGTCTGTTCTCTATGTCTGTCAGTCTGTTTCTGTTTTGTAGTTAGGTTCATTTGTGCCATATTTTAGATTCCACATATAAGTGATATCCTATGGTATTTGTCTTTCTCTTTCTGACTTATTTCACTTAGTATGATAAACTAGTTGCATCCATGTTGCTGCAAATGGCATTATCTCATTCTTTTTTATGGCTGAGTAGTATTCCATTGTATATATGTACCACATCTTCTTTATCCATTCATCTGTTGATGGACATTTAGTTTCCATATCTTGCTTATTGTGAACAGTGCTGCTATGAACATTTGGGTGCATGTATCTTTTTGAATTATGGTTTTCTCTGGGTATATGCCAGGTGTGGGATTGCTGGATTGTATGGTAGTTCTATTTTTAGTTTTTTTAAGGAACCTCTATACTGTTCTCCACAGTGGCTGTATCAATTCCCACCAACAGTGCAAGAGGGTTCTCTTTTCTCCACACCCTCTCCAGCATTTATTTTTTGTAGATTTTTTTGATGATGGCCATTCTGACCAGTGTGAGGTGATAGCTCACTGTAGTTTTGATTTGCATTTCTCTAATAACTAGTTATGTTGAGCATCTTTTCACATGACCATCTATATGTCTTTGGAGATATGTCTATTAAGGTCTTCTGCTGATTTTTCGATTGGGTTGTTTTTTTTGTTGTTGTGTGAGCTGTTTGTATATTTTGGAGATTAATCCCTTATCTGTCACATCATTTGCAAATATTTTCTCCCATTGCATAGATTATCTTTTTGTGTTTTTTTCTTCTTTTTTTTTAATGATTTCCTTTATTGTGCAAGAGCTTGTAAGTTTGGTTAGGTCCCATTTGTTTATTTATTTATTTTTTTAAGAAGATTTATTGATTGATTGATTGCTATGTTGGGTCTTCATTTCTGTGCTAGGCCTTCCTCTAGTTGCGGCAAGCGGAGGCCACTCCTCATCGCAGTGCGCGGGCCTCTTACTATCGTGGCCTCTCGTTGCGGAGCACAGGCTCCAGATGCGCAGGCTCAGTAGCTGTGGCTCACGGGCCTAGTTGCTCCACGGCATGTGGGATCCTCCCAGACCAGGGCTCGAACCCATGTCCCCTGCATTAGAAGGCAGATTCTCAACCACTGCGCCACCAGGGAAGCCCCTATTTGTTTATTTTTATTTTTATTTCTATTCCCTTGGGAGACCTAAGAAAATACTGGTATGACTTATGTCAGAGAATGTTTTGCCTATACTCTCTTCCAGGAGTTTTATGGTGTAATGACTTATGTTTAAGCCTTTAAGCCATTTTAGGTTTATTTTTGTGCATGGTGTGAGGGTGTGTTCTAACTTCATTGATTTACATGGGGCTGTCCAACTTTCCCAGCACCACTTGCTGAAGAGATTTTCTTTTTCCCATTTTATATCCTTGCTTCCTTTGTTAAAGATTAATCGACTGTAGGTGTGTGGATTTATTTCTGGGCTTTCTATTCTGTTCCATTGATCTATATGTCTGTTTTTGTACCAGTACCACACTCTTTTGATTACTATACCTTTGTAGTATTGTCTGAAGTCTGTGGGAGTTATATCTCCTGCTTTTTATTTTCCTGCTTAGGATTGCTTTGGCAATTCTGGGTCTTTTATGGTTCCATATAAATTTTTAGATTATTTGTTCTAGTTCTGTGAAAAACATTATGGATAATTTGATAGGGATCACATTAAATCTGTAGATTGTTTTGGGTAGTATTGCCATCTTAACAATATTAATTCTTCTAATCCAAGAGCATGGGATATCTTTCCATTTCTGTGAATTTCCTTTACTAATGTTTCATAGTTCTCAGCATGTAAGTCTTTCACCTCCTTGCTCAGGTTTATTTCTGGGTATTTGATTTATTGGTGTGATTTTAAAAGGAATTGTGTTTTTACATTCCCTTTCTGATATTTTATTGTTTGTTAGTGTAAAGAAATGGAACCAATTTCTGAATGTTAATCTTGTATCCTGCTACTTTGTTGATTTCATTTATTAGATCTAGTAGTTTTTGGGTTTTCTATATATAGTATCATGTCATCTGCATGTAGTGACAATTTTACCTCTTCCCTTCCAATTTGGATACCTTTTATTTTTCTGGTTTGCTGTGACAGGGACTTCCAATACTATGTTGAATAGAAGTGATGAGAGTTGGCATCCTTGTCTTTTTTCCTGAATGTAGCAGGAAAACTCAGCTTTTCACCATTAAGTATATTATATTGGCTGTAGGTTGTCATAAATAGCCTTTATTATGTTGAGATATGTTCCCTCTATATCCATTTTGGTGAGAGTTTTTATTATGAATTGATGCTGAATTATATCAAACGTTTTTTTCTGCATCTATTGAGATGATGTGGTGTATCACATTGATTGACTTGCATATGTGGAACCATCCTTGTGACCTTCGAGTGAATCCCACTTGATCATGGTGTGTGACCCTTCTTATGTGTTGTTGGATTTGCTTTGCTAATATTTTCTTGAGGATTTTTGCATCTATAGTCTTCAAAGATATTGGCCTGTAATTTCCTTTTTTGGTGGTGTCTTTGTCTGGTTTTGGTATCAGGGTGATGGTGGTTTCATAGAATGCGTTTTGGAATAGTTTGAGAAGAATAGATATAAGTTCTTCCTTGTATGTTTGGTAGACTTCCCCAGTGAAGCCATCCAGTCCTGGACTTCTGTTTGCAGGGAGTTTTTTAAATTATCATTATAGATGTTTTTCACTTCTACTGATCAGTCTGCTTGAATTATTTATTTCTTCTTGACTCAGTCTTGGCAGGCTGTATGTTTCTAGAAACTTGTCCATTTCTTCTAGGTTGTCTATTTTGTTGGCATATAACTGTTCATAGTAATTTCTTTTGATTATGTGTATTTCTGTGGTATCGGTTGTTATTTCTCCTCTTTCATTTCTTATTTTGTTCATTTGGGTCCTCTCTCTTTTCTTCTTGGTGACCCTGGCTAGAAGTTTGTCAATTTTGTTTATCAGTTACACTCTTCTTAGGTAAACATTTCACCCTAGAATTATTGAAAGGGGGCAGCATGGTAGATGGTTAATGCACAAGCAATATAAAAACTTTCCATTTCAGTTTGTACCACCTTTTTCTTTAAAGGCTGGAACCCCCCCCAGCACAGTATCATTTTTTACTTATCAAGTACTATTCACTCTCTGTATCTCTAATGCTCTTGATTCATTTCATAGAGAAATATCTTTTAAAATGACCTGGCTGACCCACAAAAGGAGAAATCAACAGTAACACAATAATAGTGGGGGACTTTAACACCCCACTTATATCAATGGACAGATCATCCAAACAAAAAATCAGTAAGGAAACACAGGCCTTAAATATAGAGAGAGCATTCCATCTAAAACAGCAAAATACACATTCTTCTCAAGTGCACATGGAACATTCTCCAGGATTGATCACATGCCACAAAATGAGCCTTGGTAAATTTAAGAAACTTGAAATCATATCAAGCATCTTTTCCAACCACAACACAACACTATGAGATTACAAATCAACTACAAGAAAAAAACTGTAAAAGACACAAACACGTGGAGGCTAAACAATATGTTACTAAACAACCAATAGATCACTAAAGAAGTCAAAGAGGAAATCAAAAAATACCTTTAGAGAAATTAAAACAAACACACAGTGATCCAAAACCTAGGGGACATAGCAAAGGCATTTCTAAGAGGGAAGTTTATAGCAAGTCTTACCTCAGGAAACAAACAAGAAAAATCTCAAACAACCTAACCTTATACCTAAAGTAACTAGAGAATGAAAAACAAACAAAACCCAAAGTTAGTGGAAGGAAGGAAATCATAAAGATCAGAGTAGAAATAAATGAAATAGAGACAAAACAATAGAAACATCAATGAAACTAAAAGCTGGTTCTTTGAAAAGATAAACAAAATTGATAAACCTTTAGCCAGACTCATCAAGAAAAAAAGGAAGCAAGCTTAAATCAATAAAATTAGAAATGAAAAAGAAGTTACAACTGACACCACAGAAACACAAAGGATCATAAGAGACTACTACAAGCAACTACATGCCAATGAAATGAACAACAGAGAAGAAATGGACAAATTCTTAGAAAGATACAATCTTCCAAGACTGAACCTGGAAGAAATAGAAAATATAAACAGACCAATCACAAGTACCGCAATTGAAACTGTGATTTAAAAACTTCCAACAAACAAAAGTCCAGGACCAGATGGCTTCACAGGTGAAATCTATCAAACATTTAGAGAAGAATTAACACCTATTCTTCTGAAAGTATTCCAAAAACTTGCAGAGGAAGAAACACTCCCAAGCTCATTCCATGAGGCCACCATCACCCTGATACCAAAACCAAAGATATCACACAAAAAAATTTCAGGCCAATAACACTGATGAACATAGACACAAATATCATCAACAAAATACTACCAAACTGACTCCAACAACACATTAAAAAGATCTTACACCACGATCAAGTGGGATTTATCCCAGGGATGCAAGGATTTTTCAATATTTACAAATTAATAAGTGTGATACACCACATTAACAAATTGAAGGATAAAAACCATATGATCACCTCAACAGATGCAGAAAGAGCTTTTGACAAAATTCAAAACCGATTTATGATTTAAAAAACTCCAGAAAGTGGGCATAGAGGGAACCTACCTCAATATAATAAAGGCCATATATGACAAACCTACATTCAGCTAACATCAAACTAAATGGTGAAAAGCTGAAAGCATTTCCTCTACAGTCAGGAACAAGACAAGGATGTCCACTCTTACCACTATTATTCAACATAGTTTTGGAAGTCCTAGCCACAGAAATCAGAGAAGAAAAAGAAATAAAAGGAATCCAAATTGGAAAAGAAGAAGTAAAACTGTCACTGTTTGCAAATGACTGACATGATACTATACGTAGAAAATCCTAACGATGCTATCAGAAAACTACTAGAGCTCATCAATATATTTGGTAAAGTTGTAGGATATGAAATTAATACACAGAAATCTGTTCCATTTTTATACACTAACAAACAATGAACGATCAGAAAGAGAAATTAAGGAAACAATCCCGTTTACCATCACATCAAAAAGAATAAAATACCTAGGAGACATGGAGGCAACGTAAATGTCCTTTGACAGAGGAATGGATAAAGAAGATGTGGTACATATATACTATGGAATATTACTTAGCCAAAAAAAGAATGAAATAATGCCATTTGCAGCAACATGGATGGACCTAGAGATTGTCATAATGAGTGAAGTAAGTCAGAGAAAGACAAATATCATATGATATCATTTATATGTGGAACCTAAAAAAATGGTACAAATGAACTTATTTACAAAACAGAAATGGAGTCACAGATGTAAAAAAACAAACTTATGGTTGCCAGGGATAAAGTCGGGGAGGGAATAATTGGGAGATTGGGATTGACATATACACACTACTATATATAAAATAGATAACTAATCAGGACCTACTGTATAGCACAGGGAAATTAACTCAATACTCTGTAATGAGTATTGAGTACCTATATGGGAAAAGAATCTAAAAAAAGAACCTAAAAAAGAGTTGATATATGTATATGTACAACTGATTCACTTTGCTGTACACCTGAAACTAACACAACATTGTAAACCAACTATACTCCAATAAAAATGAAAAAAATAAGAAAATACCTAGGAATAAACCTACCTAAGGAGACAAAAGACCTGTACTCTGAAAACTATAAGACACTGATGAAAGAAATTGAAGATGACACAAACAGATGGAAAGATATACCATACTTTTGGATTGGAAGAATCAATA
This sequence comes from Balaenoptera borealis, assembly GCF_965194805.1. Lineage (NCBI taxonomy): Eukaryota > Metazoa > Chordata > Mammalia > Artiodactyla > Balaenopteridae > Balaenoptera > Balaenoptera borealis. The sequence continues at coordinate 42,967,989 of NC_138866.1, read as the reverse complement.
TCATCAAATGACTATACTACCCAAGGAAATCTACAGATTCAGTGCATTCCCTATCAAATTACCAATGGCATTTTTTCACAGAACTAGAACAAAAAATTTTTAAATTTGTATGGAAACACAAAAGACCCCGAATAGCTAAAGCAATCCTGAGAAAGAAAAATGGAGCTGGAGGAATCAGGCCCCCTGACTATACTACAAATCTACAGTAATCAAGACAGTATGGTACTGGCACAAAAACAGAAATAGAGGTCAATGGTACAGGATAAAAAGCTCAGAGCTAAACACACACACCTGTGGTCACCTAATCTATGACAAAGGAGGCAAGAATATACAATGGAGAAAAGATAGTCTCTTCAATAAGTGGTGGTGGGAAAACTGGACAGCTACATGTAAAAGAAAGAATATTCTCTAACAGTATGCACAAAAATAAACTCAAAATGAACCAAAGACCTAAATGTAAGGCCAGACACTATAAAACTCTTAGAGAAAAACATAGGCAGAACATTCTTTGACATAAATTGCAGCAATATCTTTTTGGATCCACCTCCTAGAGTAATGAAAATAAAAACAAAAATAAACAAAAGGGACCTAATTAAACTTGAAAGCTTTTGCACAGCAAAGGAAACCATAAACAAAACGAAAAGACAACCCACAGAATGGGAGAGTATTTGCAAATGAAGCGACTAACAAGGGATTAACCTCCAAAATATACAAACAGCTCATGCAGCTCAAATAAAAAAACGAATAACCCAATCAAAAAATGGGCAGAATATCTAAATCGACATTTCTCCAAGTAAGACATACAGATGGCTAAAAAGCACATGAAAAGACGCTCAACATTGCTAATTATTAGAGAAATGCAAATCAAAACTACAGTGAGGTATCAAATCACACCAGTCAGAATGGCCATCATCAAAACAATCTACAAACAATAAATGCTGGTGAGGGTGTGGAAAAAAGGAAACCCTCGTATACAGTTGGTGAAAATGTAAATTGGTACAACCACTATGAAGAACAGTATGGAGGTTCCTTAAAAAACTAAAAATAGAACTACCATATGATACAGCAATCTCACTCCTGGGCATATATCCAGAGAAAACCATACTTCAAAAAGATTCATGTTCCCCAATGTTCATTTCAGCACTATTCACAGTAGCCAAGACATGGAAACAACCTAAATGTCCATCAACAGAGGAATGGATAAAGAAGTGGTACACATATAGAGTGGAATACTACTCAGCCATAAAAAGATGAAATAATGCCATTTGTATTATTATTAATGGATGGACCTAGAGATTATCATACTAAGTGAAGTAAGCCAAAGACAAATATATGATATCACATATATGTGGAATCTAAAAAATTATACGAACGAAATTATCTACAAAACAGAAACAGACTCACAGACTTCGAAAACAAACTTATGGTTACCAAAGGAGAAAGTGGGGGAGGGATAAATTAGGAGTTTGGGATTAACATATAGACACTACTATATATAAAATAGATAACCAACATGGACCTACTATATAGCACAGGGAACTCTACTCAATATTCTGTAATAACCTATATGGGAAAAGAATCTGAAAAAGAATGGAGATATGTATAACTGAATCACTTTGCTGTACACCTGAAACTAACACACTGTAAATCAACTATACTCCAATATAAAATAAAAATTAAAAATAAAGAAATCAGCAAAAAATAAATAAAAAATATAATGACCTGGCTGTTCATTATGTTATTATCCATATTTTTTGTATGGATTATATGTTTCATACTAAATTTTTTCTGAGACTTATTTTATTTGAAACGATTATCAAATGCCCATTACCTACAGTTTTGAGATGTAAAACTGAAATATTTGGGTATTTATAAATGCATATTAAAGTGACTTTTAAAAAAACCTTTTAAAAGCTAAGTCTTTGTTTACCTAAAATCTGTAATTTTTTGGAGGAAAAGACTAATAATTGTTACATTTCTGCTATTCATATCTCTAAAACAGTATTAATTCTATCTGGAATATGATTTATTTTTCTCTGTCTGTAACTAACTTTAAAACTAAAGAGTACATCACTGCTTCCTATTTTTATGATGCAAAACTAAAAATGCCTAGCACTTACTTAACACTTTATATGTACTAAGATCTTTACATAAGATCTCCAGACATCACAACAATACTGTGGGGTGAATTTTACTATCCCCATTTTACATATGAGGAAAGTAAATCTCCATAGCCCAAGTAAGGATTAAAAATCAGATGTGGCCGGTTCCAAAGCCCATATTCTTTCCAATGTACTTTGCTGCCTTCGCATTTCAGCTGACCAGAATTGTTGAGCTCTTTCTGTATGCAAGAGGTTAACAATCTTGTTGGGAAGATAAGAGAATAAATATTCACAAGAATACCTAAGAATATGAAAGGAAAATAGTTCAGTGGTACATAAAGTAAGGACAATTATTGTTCAGAGGGTGGAGAGATTAATTTCAGACTGAAAAATTAGAGGATGCTTAGTAGAGGACGGTGGAGTCCAGCAGATCCTAGAGCAGGGCAGGGTTTGGATTGGAAGAGAGCCTAGAGCAGGGCAGGGTTTGGATTGGAAGAGAGCCCAGAGCAGCTTCCAGCAAAGCCAAGTGGGGATTTTGCCCTTTTAACTGTTAAGAACAAAAGAAGTATTTTGAAAAGGGATGATGGGTTGGAAGGAGAGTCTCATGAAGGCAGAACTTGCAGGAGAGGGCAGAATGCAAAGAATAGATAGAACCTGGAGGAAATGCACCTATTTGGAAAATTTTCAAGCAAAAACATATTCTTTAAAGAGAAATGGGAAGTCCCCTTTAGTAACGTGTATTGCAGTGAGACCATTTTCCTCCTGCTAAGATCCAGGCATTCACATGTTAAAAATAGAAAGAACATCAATAATAATAGTATCTGTGCATATAAACTGGTCTTAGTTAGTCTTCCTGGTCATGACCTCAGTCTTGTGCAATGCAACCACAGCACCCCTCACCCAGGGCCTGTGTTTGCCAGAAGAGCTCCATTCTTTCTTAAGCAACCTGTATACTTGTCAAGCACATGTTCTAGATTTGTATTCTAAAGAAGAGCTTGAGGTCAAGATGCCTTTCTTCTGGTTCTCCTCCCCCAAATAAAATACCATCTTTAACACTTGCTCATTTAGATAATTTCTGACCCTCTAGCTCCCTACAGCATCAAGATTTTATTTCCTCAGTGCTGCCCAAGGATGATTCCCTTCCCTCAACTGTGTCCCTAATCACACCCATATTTTATTAAGTCTAAAGTTGTTTTCCTAACCTGGGTTACCTCTTATCTTGCCCACACCCAGTCTCTGACTACTCATGCTTGTTGCTCCTTATACCTTCTGTTATCTGTAGAATTAGATTATGGGTTAACCTTGATGATTTCTGCTGAACATTCATAGGAATCTGAAATGGATTTTAAAGTACTCCAAAGGGACCTAAGAAAGAATTTTGAATCTATGTGGCTGATCCTAGATGTGAATCAGCAGAGTATCACAAAATTGCCTTTAAAATTTTGGGGGTGATAGTCTTGGTCTTCAAAAATTTCCCAAATAATAGATGTTTTTCATTGCAAAAGTACAAATAATAATTTTTTAAAATCTCTGAGCCCAGTTAATAACTCCCTGAATGTTTTTAATGTGGATACCTTGGCCCTCTGTCCTATTTTTAACTGCCCAGCACCCAACTCCCTTCTCATTTAGGGGGAAGCTACCCTCTCCATTACATAATCCTTGGTGGAAAAGTGCCTCATATCCCAGAGTAGAAGCTAAAGGAAAGAGATAACTCTCCCTGCCCCTGGCAATAGGGTGCAGACATGGTTTGGTTTCAGCTAATCAGACGCTCCTATCCAGAACTCTGAATCTCAGGGAAGCCAGGAAGGCTAAAGTTCCATGAGCAGCAGTGGCAGGCTGTCTGATCAGGATGTCGGTAGTGATGGCAACAGCAAGAACATGGCAGATTGTTTTAGCTGCTTGGCTGTAAAGGTCTCTTAGTTCCTGCACATTTTCCAAGGTTCTGTGAGTCTCTCCTCCCAAGTCCACCCAGTAAATCTCCTGTTTTCTAACCAGCCATATCCAACTTCTGAGGCTTCTGTGTCTGATACCGACTCTACAGGACCTTTGCATGCACCCAACCTCAAAGCTCCCTCCTGACCTGTCCTTCTCCCTTTATCTCTGAAGTTTTCACTCACTATTTCTCTTTGGATTGCAGCCATCTCTATGGGTGACTGTCTTGGTTCTCAGGGAGGGGCCCATTGAGAGCATTTAGGAAGATTTTTGGGAAATCTTACCAGCTTTCCTATAAGAACCCAATGACAGACATTTTTAAGGGGGTATAGCAGGGTGTTACCTTTGCTGAACACCTGCGGGCAAGTTTTCCACTGGAAGAGAGCTGGCTGACTCCCAGGTGAAGGTGGAGAGGGAGAATCTCTTAAGATGCACCAACCTCACTTCTCCCATTACTCCAGTCACTCTGATGCCAACAAGTAGAGATTCATTGGCCATACAGTGAAAAGACCTGTTCTGTGGTTCTGAAATATTTACTTTAACCCATGAAAATGAAAAATTTAGAATCAATTTTAGAACATTTCCCAAAGAGATCATCTCAGTAAATTGAAGCAAAATAGATAAGAAAATGCTATGCTATATGAAGAAAATAAAAGTGCTAATGGGCCTGGTATAAATTTATAGTTCAGCTACTCCTAGATTATTAAATGCAGTTCTAGAAATTGTGCCTTTGAATACACATCCTTTCTCTTAGTTGGTAAGATGCTGGCATTAATACTACACAACTATGAGAGCAAGGAATACTCCCAAATTCATTCTATGAGGACATTATCACCCTGATACCAAAACTAGACAAAGATACTACCAAAAAAAATTATAGGCCAGTATCTTTGATGAATATAGATGCAAAAATCCTCAACAAAATATTAGCAATCTGAATCCAACAATACACTAAAAGGGTCATACACCATGATCAAGTTGGGTTCATTCCAGGGTTGCAAGGATGGTTCAATCAATGCGATACACCACATAAACAAAAGGAAAGACAAAACCCACATGACTGTCTCAATAGATGCAGAAAAAGCATTTTACAAAGTTCAAAATCCATTCATAAAAACACTCACCAAAATGGGTATAGAGGGAAAATATCTCAACATAGTAAAAGGCCATTTATGACAAACTCACAACCAACATAATACTCAACAGTGAAAAGCTGAAAGTCTTCCCGCTAAATTCAAGAAAAAGACAAGGATGCCCACTCTTATCACTTGTATTTAACATGGTATTGGAAGTCTTAGCCACCACAGCACTCAGATAAGAAAAACTAATAAAAGGTATCCAAATAGGAAGGGGAGGGGTAAAACTGTCACTATTTGCAGATGACATGGTACTCTATATAGAAAACCCTAAAGTCTCCACACAAAAACTATTAGAATTGATAAATGAATTCAGCAGGACAGTAGGATACAAGATAAATATACAGAAATCTGTTGTGTTTCTTTACACTAATAATGAAATGTTAGAAAGAGGAGAAAAAACCCATTTAAAATCATGTCAAAAAGAATAAAAAACCTAGGAATAAACTTAACCAAGGAGGTGAAAAAACCTACACTCTGAGAACTATAAAACACTGATAAAGGAAATTAAATACGATACAAAGAAATGAAAAGATATCCCCTGTTCTTGCATTAGAAGAATTAATATTGTTAAAATGGCCATACTACTCAAAGCAACCTACAGATTTAATGCAATCCTTATCAAAACACCCATTACTTTTTTCACGGAACTAGAACAAATAATCCCAAAATTTATATGGAACCACAAAAGACCCAGAATTGCCAAAGCAATCTTGAGGAAAAAGAATAAAACTAAGGTATAACCCTTCCAGACTTCAGACTATAATACAAAGCTACGGTAATCAAAACAGCATTGTATTGGCACAAAAACAGACACATAGATAAATGAAACAGAATAGAGACCCTAGAAATAAACCCACACAACTATGGTCAATTAATCTATGACAAAGAAGGCAAGAATATACAATGGAGAAAAGACAGTCTCTTCAACAAGTAGTCGGGCAAGCTGGACAGCTACATGTAATCAATGAAATTAGAACACTCCCTCACACCATATACAAAAATAAACTCAAAATGGTTTAAAGATTATTGTAGCTTTGTAGTATATAGTCTGAAGTCAGGGAGCCTGATTCCTCCGGCTCTGTTTTTCTTTCTCAACATTGCTTTGGCTATTCAGGGTCTTTTGTGTTTCCATATAAATTTTAGGATTATTTGTTCTAGTTCTGTGAAAAATGCCATTGTAATTCGATAGGGATTGCATTAAATCTGTAGGTTGCCTTGAGAAGTACAGTCATTTTGACAATATTGAGTAACATATACACACTACTATATATCAAATAGATAACAGGGACCTGCTGTATAGCACAGGGAACTATACTCAATATTTTGTTATAATCTATTAGGGAAAAGAACCTGAAAAGGTGTATATATATATAGACAGAGATATATATAGAGAGATATATATATATAATATATCTGACTGAATCACTGTGCTGTATACCTGAAACTAACACAATGTTGTAAATCAACTATAGTTCAATTTTTAAAAATGGTTTAAAGACCTAAATGTAAGACACGACACCATAAAACTTCTAGAAAAAAACATAGGCAAAACATTCTTTCACATAAATTGTAGTAATATTTTCTTAGATCAGTCTCCCAAGGTTAAAGAAACAAAAGCAAAAATATAAAATGGGATCTAATCAAACTTATAAGCTTTTGCACAGCAAAGGAAACCATCAATAAAATGAAAAGACAACCTACACAGTGGGAGAAAATATTGGCAAATGATGCAATAGACAAGAGATTAATATCCAAAATATACAAACAGCTCATACAACTTAATATTGAACAAACAACCCAATCAAAAAATGGGCAGAAGACCTAAATAGACATTTCTCCAAAGAAGACATACACATGGCCAACAGGCACATGAAAACATGCTCAACATTGCTAATTATTAGAGAAATGCAAATCAAACCACAATAAAGTATCATCTCACACCAGCCACAATGGCTATCACCAAAAAGTTTACAAATAATACATGCTGGAGAGGGTATGGAGAAATGGGAACCCTCATACACAGTTGGTAGGAATGTAAATTGGTGCATCCACTATGAAAAACAGTATGGAGATTCCTTTAAAAACTAAAAATAGAGTTACCATATGATCCAGCAATCCTACTCCTGGGTATGTATCTGGAAAAAATGAAAACCCTAATTTGAAAAGATAAATGCACACCAATATTCATAGCAGTACTATTTATAGTATCCAAGACATGGAAACAACCCAAGTGCCCATCAACCAATGATTGGCTTAAGAAGATATGATATAGAGATGGTGAGGAGAGTGGTTGGGAGCTGCAGTCATTTTGTTGCTACCTCAAACTGCTGGAGTCCGAAGGATCAGCTGTTGATTAATTTTTCCATTGACAATAGTCATACAAGAATCCTGCTAGGCTCAAAGGGCAAAAGAATTGAAGGTGATGGTTTACCTGCCCTGAGGCAATCCATGGCACAGAGATAGAAGATGACGGAGAAGTAGGAGGATGTGGAGTTCATCTCTCTCCACAGATGCATCAGGAATACATCTATAGATGCAACAATTCTTACAGAACACCGGCTGAAGACTAGCAGAAGACCTTGGACACCAGACAGGACTATAAAGATCCCTGCATAACTGGGTAGGATGGCAAAAAGAAGGGAGAAGGAGGAGGAGAGGAAGCCGGATGGGACCTGCACCCCAGGGTGGGGGAGCTGAAGCAAAGAAGAGATTCCCAAATTCGGGGAAACCTCCTCTCCAACAGAGAAATCAACTGGGACAGAAGAAAAGCATTTGAGGCTGTCGGAAGAGGATGAAGTGGCTGATCCGTGGCAGATGGGACAGAGTGAGAAATACACAGACGGTCCGTACCGCAGCCCTACATGCCCTGGACTGGGACATGTGTTCACAGGTGTGCAAGGGGGCTGGGAGCTGGAGCACGGGGATTGGAGAACAGGCCTGGAGCGAGAATTGCTGTTGGCTGTGGGGAGACAGACTGCGGGGACGGGAGGGAGGAAATCCGCAGCAGGGAATACCTACAGAGGAAGACAGGACTGCCATGGGAGCAGGGCGCTACTGCTGAGTCACACGCAGGGGGAGGAGCCACTATTATAACTTCTCTCTTCCCACACGCCAGTGCCTGCTGACGACAATAAAAGAAGCCCCCTCAGGGATGGCCCTTGCGCGCCTGCTGCGGGGCGCCAGAAAAAGCCTGGCCAGGGTTGGCCCTCACGCGCCTCACTGCGGGCTCCAGAAAAGGCCCTCACTAGGGCCATATCTCTTGCGCCCGTGGCCACCAGCTTCCCTGAGCATCTGGCACTGTCGGGGCTCCCGCGATCCAAGCAGTCATACCACCTCCGTGCCCTGTCCTCACTGGGGCAGACCCAAGAGCTCCAAGGCAGCCTCAGGACCAGACTCTGTGGGTGGACCACACACAGAGGTGGGGATAAAACCGAAGCTGAACCCCAGGGATGGGGCGACTAAGGAAGAAGATCAAAAGTCTTTCCATCAGCTGTACAAGCTGCTGAGCTAGGTAGACCCTGCACCTATGGACTATCTGAGTAGACAATGAGTGTTCCCCACAAATGAAAACGGTCTGGCTCTGGCAGCTGTGGACTTTGGGGGCGAGAACATGCAGGAATTGGCCCAGATCAGAGTCTGAATGGTCCCCATAGGGTTATTTGTAGTGGGGTGGATGGACCTAGAGTCTGTCATACAGAGTGAAGTAAGTCAGAAAGAGAAAAATACTGTATGCTAGTGCACATATATGGAATCTAAAAAAATGGTACTGATGAAACTAGTGGCAGGGCAGGAATAAAGTCACAGACGTAGAGAACAGACTCGAGGACACAGGTGGAGGAGGGGACGCTGGAATGAACTGAGAGAGTAGCATTGACATATATATACTACCGAATGTAAAATGGATGACCAGTGAGAAGCAGCCGCATAGCACAGGGAGATCAGCTCGGTGCTTTGTGACCACCTAGAGGGGTGGGATAGGGAGGGTGGGAGGGATGCTCAAGAGGGAGGGGATATGGGGATATATGTATACATATATCTGATTCACTTTGTTGTACAGCAGAAACACAACATTGTAAAGCAATTATACTCCAATAAAGATATATATATAAAAAAGATGATATATATATATATATATATATACACACACACACAATGGATTATTAGTCATAAAAAAGAATGAAATATTGCCATTTGCTGCAGCACAGATGCAACACAGATGGACCTAAAGAATATTATGCTTAGTGGAATAAGTCAGACAGAGAAATACAAATACTATATGATATCACTCATATGTGGAATCTAACAAATAATACAAATGAATCTATATACAAAACAGAAATAGGCTCACAGACATAGAAAACAAACTTATGGTTATAAAGGGGAGAGAGAGGGGTAGAGGGACAAATCAGGAGTATGGGATTAACAGATACAAACTACTATACATAAAAATAGATAAGCAACAAGAATTTACTGTACAGCAAAGGGAATTATATTCAATAACTTGTAACGGAATATAATCTGCAAAAAAAAATCACTATGTTGTACACTTGCAACTTACCCAATATTTTAAATCAACTATACTTCAATTTTTAAAAAGGCCACACTACTATTTTGCTTTTTATAGCAAATATTCTATTCTTAAAACACATACAAATAATGTAATGATATTTTAAAATCATATTTTAGATGCAGTGGGAGTGTTTATGCTTGAAATAATAACTTCTTGCTAAAATAAGTAACTGATTCTAATTTGTATAATTCTGGATTTTTGTATGTTGAGCTTGCTTTGAATCACCGTTTGCTTTTCTTTAAGCCTTCACATTGACTTTCTTCTAGTTGAGTTTTGTCTCTTCTTCCCCCAAATCCTTAATTTCCTTGTAATTTGTACCAGGGTATTTACCCATATAGAGGTGCACAAAAAGGTACTAAGATCCCTAGGTACCTACCTTGCAGCATAAGTGCTACCCTCTTGCAATGTCACTATTGCTCTGAAAATCTTGCAAAATACTCCCTACTGACTGTAGAAACCCTTACTTACAAATTCTTCCCTGGTAGAATCTCTTGGAATACATTCCCTTCCAAATGGTCCTGGTGAGTTTCTTGATTGACAGATTTGACAAAATATTAATAAGGTGACCTCATAATTCATTACCGTCAAAAGCCAATTCAGAAGACCTGAGGCTATTGGCCTAATTCTGTTATTAAAGTTATTGATGCCTACTATATGCCTAGCCCTTTGCTAAGTGTAAGGAAGATAAGAAGGCACAATGCCTGCCCTCTTTTTCTTATGGTTGTAGGAGGGGAAAAGCAAAGTACACAGTAATTTATACAACGAAAGCTATATGCCAAATGGATGGGCAAGCCAACTTTTAATCTGGGAGCCAATTGACTTGCCACTGCCAATGGTCTGCAAGTATCTTCTCATTTGGGAATTGGCTTTCAAACCATAAGCCTATGCATCAGTTCACAAAATACTTATGCCTTGTTCATGAGCAGAAATAAATAAATGAGCAGATGAGCGTGCCAGGGTACAGTTAATGCAGTTAGTATATACATTTGTCACTTGGGAGGAGTACAAGTCAAGAACTGGCAGAGGCAGCTGCTTAGGTAGCTCTGCTGTGATTTAAGCCACAGTCTAAATAAAACTGCAAGTTTGTGCCTCGGGGGACACGGGGAAAGCTAAACAACCCACATTGGGTCATTTCCACAATTGTTATGGTGTTCACACTGTCCACACTGCCACGGAATGGCTTTAAGCAGGAAAATGGAATGATCAGATTTGGGTTTTTAGAAGAATGCTCTGCAGTGGATTAAGAGGGAGTAAAATCAGAGATAGAATGACTTATTAAGGAACACCAGAGCGACTTCCCTGGTGGTATAGTGGTTAAGAATCCGCCTGACAAGGCAGGGGACACAGGTTCTATCCCTGGTCCGGGAAGATAGCACATGCCGTGGAGCAACTAAGCCTATGCGCCACAACTACTGAGCCCACGTGCTCTAGGGCTTACATGCCACAACTACTGAGTCCATGTGCTCTAGGGCTTACATGCCACAACTACTGAGCCCATGTGCGCTGCAACTACTGAAGCCTGCGCTCCTAGTGCCCATGCTCCACAACGAGAAGCCACCACAATGAGAAGCCCACGCACCGCAATGAAGAGCAGCCCCTGCTCGCTGCAACTAAAGAAAAAACCCGCGCGCAGCAACGAAGACCCAACGCGTCCAAACATATAATTAAAAAAAAAAAAAAAAGAGAGAACACTGGAGTGGTCTGGAGGAGAGAGGGTAGTGACCTTGAAGAGGTGGTAGCAGTGAGTAGAAAGGGGTAGATTTGAGAGCTACTGCAGAGAGAGAGAATCGATTTAACTTGGGAAATGTTTGGATATGGTTGTAGAAATGAGGGTGAAGAGTCAAGGATAAGTATTAGTTTCTGTCCAGACAGTTGAACTGATAAGCCATTATTCACTGAGCTAGAGGGAAGACCTAGTTCAGGGGGTGGGTGATGAATACAGTCTTAGACATGCTGAGTTTAAGGCACAGGAAAGTCACCCAAGGGGAGATGGACAGTGGGCAGCTGGACACACAGGTCTAGAGTTTAGGAGACAAGTTTCAGATGGATTCACAGATTTGAGAGTCATCAGTATATGGACAAGTCATTGAGACCATAGCAGAGGTTATGGATTAAAATGTGTCCACTCCCCACCACAAGTGACCAAATTCACACGTTGACATCCTAACGCCCCAGTATGTCAGAATGTGACCTTATTTAGAGAAGGGGTCTTTACAGAGGTAATCAAATGAAAATGAGGCCATCAGGGTGGGCCCAATTCCATATGACTGGTGTCCTTATAAAAAGGGGAAATTTGAACACACACACACACACACAGAGTGAAAACACCATGTGAAGATGAAGGCAGATATTGGGGTGATGCTTCTACAAGCCAAAGAATGCCAGATTGTCAACAAATCACCATGAGCTAGGCAAGAAGCATGGAACAGATTTCCTCTCACAGGCCTCAGAAAGGAAGCAACCCTGTTGACACCTTGATCTCAGACTTCTAGCCTCCAGAACTATGAGACAATACATTTCTGCTAGTTAAGCCACCAAGTTTGTGGTACTTTGTTACAGCAGCCCTAGTAAACTCCTACAGGAGGGAATGAGATCATCCAGAGAGATCACTGAGAAATGCAGATAAGTAGGACTGAGGGGCAAGAAACCAATAATGAAAGGGATATGAACCTATGAAATAATGAAAGGGCTATGAGCCCAAAAAGTGGTGGGAAAACCAGAAGGATGTAACAATGTGGAAGCCAAAGAGAGAGTGAGTGAGAGAAGACGACCACGACACAAAGTGTGGCTTTAGTGACATGACAGTCATTGTTGACTCTGGAAAAAATACTATTGCTGTAATCATAGGGGCAATAGTGTTGGCATTTATTGAGAAAGGTGTGGGAGGTGAGAAAGTGTGTGCAGAAAGTGTAGAGAGCATACAAATGCAAAGAAAAAAATTTTCTACACAGAGATTTTGAAAATACAGAAATCATGTTCTTTTAATGAGTAGACAAACCATCCCAAATCTGTCATGTGGGAGATGGGGATGGACACATATGCTGATGCATGGTGGAGGAAGAAGACCAAGTCTCTCTGCCTTGGTTCATGGTATACTGGGGTAAAGAGGATGGAAAACAGGTGAATTATAACAAAACATGGAAAGCCATAATATACTGACAAATCCTGGGCTTAATGGAAATGAGGATCTGCAGGATGGATCAGTGGATGGATGGGTAGATGGATGGGTGGGTGGGTAGTTGGATGGTTGGATGGTTGGATGGCTGGCTGGCTGGATGGTTGGATGGTTGGATGGTTGGATGGATAGACGGATGGATGGATGGTTGGATGGATGGATGGATGGATGGAAGAAAAGATAGCAAAACCACGTAATTCAGGGTAGTTTTGTTTGAAGAAAGATAATCCTTTATTCACAGCGCAAAAAACTCATAAAAATCATGCATAACTTTGTAATTTAATAGGAGAAGATGTGAAACTTTAAGTTCCTTGAAATCCTCCTACCCAGATTTCAGGGGAACTGGTTTGGCCTGTTAATCACCTCCTCCCACGGTTGCTGCAAATGTTCAATCAAAATCCTCAATATAAAGGTAATTTATTGGCCAAAGAGGAGGAATAAATATTAAAGTATTTGTTCTGTTCCTTTGGTAAGCAAGTGAAAGTAATTTATTCCCTGGGAATACCGTGTTCACCCATGTGAGGCAAATTACAGCAGCCCCACAAGTGTTAGAACACTTAATGCACTGGTACTGACAGTTGAGCATAATATATTTAAAACTCTCTTGTAGAGGCAGCTCTTACAGTTTGCTAGTCATGCTCTCCTCTCGCAATCCTACATTTATCTAATGGAGTGGAAGACCCTTCTTCTGACGTTCACACTGTCTGGAAGATGACTTAAATTTACTACACAGGCACTAGAATAAAGCGTCCTGCTGGCATCCCTTTTAAACATTCCTTGAATCCATCTCCTCTTGCCATCCTTACCTCTCCAACCCGTCCCCCACCCCCCCGACAACATCATGCCCTCTTTGGCTCTTTCTGACTGCCACATGCTCCCAGCCCCCAGCGTTGCCCAGAGTTACTGCCATGTGAGGATGGAAGTTATTTGATATCAGAGAGAAAATTCTGGGTAACCCTTGACCTACACACCTAGAGCCTAGAGACTAATTTTCCTGGCTACTATTTGTCTTGGCTAGGGGAGGTTTGGCATTCATTCATTCATAAACCTTTACTGCAGGGTCTCCTGTGTGCCAGACATTGACCTAGGCTATAGAGGATGCAAAGAGGGTGAAGACCAAATCTCTCTGCCTTGGTTCATGGTACATTGGAGTGAAGAGGCTGGAAAACAGGTGAATTATTATCCAACATGGAAAGTGCTAATATACTGATAAATCTTGGGCTTAATGGAAATGAGGAGCTGCAGGAAACTGGGTCTAGAGGGTATGAGAAATTGTAAGACCTCAGAAGAGGGAGCCACACTTACAGGGCAACGCTTCTTGGGAAACTAGTCAAAACCAGCTGGAAAACAGCCTGATGACTGCTTGTGGTCTGGAGGGTCAACTGTACCCTCTGCACTCAACAGTGGTGAAGCTACATCATAATGAAGTGAATCTGAGCTTTGAGACCAATTGTGGTCACAGCTTTAAAAACCCTGTAACCAGCCCCTTTCCTCAAAGCCCCATCCTACGGAACCTAACCCCTCGGTTTCTCTCAGCTCAGTGTTCACTTTGTCTCAGAAACTTTATTTTTCTTTATTAATATATGAACAAAATGCTGTAGGATTAAGGAAGACTTTATATGTTTGTGTTACCAACATCAATGCCAAGCACAGGAGACCTGGCGTGGAGGAGCTTTCTGTAGAGAAGAAAAGGATAGTGAGTCTGGTCATGAGCTCACTCAAGCATCCAACAAATACTTAGTGAGAAACTACTGTGTGCCAGGCAGTATGCTGAGTGCCAAGGAGACATGAACTGAAAAAACAGACATGGTCTCAGACTTTGTGAAGCTTAGAGTAAGCGAACAAACACATAAACCTATGAATACAACATGAGTAAGCAAATACATCAATAAATATTACAAATTCTAAGTACTATGGAGAAAGCAAGGAGTAGTGATAGAGAATAACAGAGTACAGGCTTATTATTGCGCTTCACTTAATTGAACTTTGGAGATACTGTTTTTTGTTTTTTTGTTTTTTCTTTTTTTTTTTTTTTTTTTTTTTTTACAAATTGAGGGTTTGTAGCAACCCTGCATTGTCAGATGATGGTTAGCATTTTTAGCAATAAAATATTTTTAAAGTATGCACATTTTTTAGACATAGTGCTATTGCACACTTAAGAGAATACAGAGTAGTGTAAACATAATTTTATATGCATTGGGAAACCCAAAATTCATGTCACTCGCTTTATTGTGATATTCCCTTTATTGTGGTGGTCTGGAACTGAGCCCACAATCTGTCCAAGGTACACCTGAGTAGTCTAGGTAGATTGTCAAGGGAAGTCTCTCCGAGGAGATTACAGGTAAACTGAGACCTTAGGATGAGGAAAAGATAGAAATGAAAAACAGAGGGAAGAGTGAATCAGGAAGCAGGAACAGCATGTGCAAAGACCCTGAGGTGGGAAAGAGTTTGGTGTGTTTTAGGAATTAAATTCAGGTCAGTGAGGATGGACTACAGTAAACAATGGAAAGAAGAGCATAAGATAAGGTTAAAGAGGAGACAGAATCCAGATCAATTTGGAGGCAGGATATCCAGATACTAGGCAATTGGAGAGCTCTGACAAGAGTTTGGGTAAAGACAGGATTGGTCACACAAAGTTAGAATCATTAGCATAAAAGAGACAGTGGCAGGCAGGACAAGAAACTAACAATCTAAAGCTATGAACATAGAGTAGATGCCCAGAGGGTCCAGGACAAGCACCCTGGGGAACAATCCTGGGGAACACCTGTTATCCAGCCGTGGAGCCATTGAGGCCAGCAAACAAAACGGAGAAGAGTGAGTCAGAGGCAGAAGCTGAGTCATAACGTTGAGAATCCAAAGAGTTTCAAAAAGAAGATACCAGTTAACCAGTTCAAATACTAACAAGTGGTCAGGGAGACTAAAGGTGGAAGAAAAATACCCATTGACTGTGGCAATAGGGATGTCACAAATGACTCATGAAAGCAATTTCACTAGGGAAGATGTGAAGGATGTGAAAGCAATAGGAATGGAGGCAGAGGTTTGAGATATTGGAAGGTAGATGCATCAGGGCCTAGTGAAGGGTTATTCAAGACACGTGGGAAAGTTCCAGCCACATGAAGTGACTTGTACAGGACTAAGCCTCCCTCCCACCGCAAACTAAATCGAACTGGACAAACATAAGGCAACGGTTTTCAGGTATTGGCCAACAGGTGGCGCAGGAGTGCAATCGCTAAGAAAAGGTCTCAAAGTCAGCCCCGGGATCTCTAGTTTCCTCCCAGTGGTGCAGAATGTTGAATCTGAGCAGAGCCCTGAGATTCCACTCAGTAGGGGAGACAGAGACCAAAGTTTGGGGCAACTGAAGTAGCTGGAATTCGTGGTGCAGTCAGAGAGGAGGGAGTTGTGACTTCTGAGGCCGTTGCAAGCAAGTCACAAGCTTGCCTTTTTCTCCAGCCATGCCGTTGACATTTCTCCTCATTCAACTCTGGACCTACATTCTATGAACTTATATTTAAGCTTCAAGACTCAGTTGAAGGGCATTCCTTGACCATCTGCCCTCCCCTGTTGCACTTACCTAATTATACCATATTGTGTTGTAATTTCTGGTTTATTTATTTTTCTCCCTGGCTGTCAGCTTCTTAATAATATGGGCTCTGTCTTGCCCATTTCTGTGTCGCCAGTCCTGGCACTTAGTAATTTTCATGAGTATTTGTTTTGTTGCCTGACCCTCGAGGAGAAACTGCATGTAGCACCCACTTATGCTCTACTATGTTCAATAACTTTAATGTGTACGTGGCTTATCATCCTCACACATGCTTAAAAAAATTTGTTTAATGACTAAATGCATAAATTGACAAGATTAGAAATGCCTTCATGAAAGACAAGAACCAATTTCTACTTCTTTGGAATCTCTTATGCCTCTATGAAAGGATGCTGGGTACACACTATTCAGTAAATACTTGTGAAATTGGTTGATTAGCAGGAAAACCAATAAACTCCGGATGCATCAAAAGTTTCCTCATATTTGCATCTTTGAAATTTGAGCATGGAATGGCAACTACATTGGCAATTACCTTTAGATCTCCCATGAACACCAGATGCAGTTGACTCTAAGGAGCTATCATATTTAAGCTCTGGGCAGCAAGGACAGAATTGTTTTTGTGTCCCTGTTTCTGTCCTCTGGATGGAGATCATTAACACACATGCTGAGCTGATCTGATCAGCAGGTGCATGGAATAGAACCAGCTCTGCAGGCTTTTTGGCAAATCTTAATAGAGTAATTATATAATTTATTGTGTGTCTGGTTCCATCAGCATTTAGATCAAAGTGAAATATCTGAGGCTTGATATTTACAAAGTCTCAAAAAGAGAGTCTGTCATATGCTCCCCTGAGAAGACAGGAGTTTGTGTCTCCCTCCATCCCCTGCTCTTCTCACCAATGGACCACTCAGTCACAAGCCCCAGAGTGTCCCTGTCCTCCTAGAGTTTAGGTGCTCCAATGATACTTTCTGATCTCTCAGTAACTTGAAAGAGCATTCATTAAGAAGCATTTCCAGAGAACTTCAAGATGGCGGAGGAGTAAGACGTGGAGATCACCTTCCTCCCCACAAGTACATCAGAAATACAACTACATGTGGAACAACTCCTACAGAAAACCTACTGAACGCCAGCAGAAGATCTCAGACCTCCCAAAAGGCAAGAAACTCCCCACGTACCTGGGTAGGGCAAAAGAAAAAAGAAAAAACAGAGACAAAAGAATAGGGACAGGACCTGCACCAGTGGGAGGGAGCCGTGAAGGAGGAAAGGTTTCCACACACTAGGAAGCCCCTTCGCAGGCGGAGACTGCAGGTGGTGGAGGTGGGAAGCTTCGGAGCCACGGAGGAGAGTGCAGCCACAGGGGTGCGGAGGGCAAAGCGGAGAGACTCCCGCACAGAGGATCGGTGCCAACCAGCATTCACCAGCCCGAGAGTCTTGTTTGCTCACCCGCTGGGGCGGGCGGGGGCTGGGAGCTGAGGCTCCGGCTTCAGAGGTCAGATCCCAGGGAGAGGATGGGGTTGGCTGCGTGAACACAGCCTGAAGGGGTTAGCGCACCGCAGCTAGCCGGGAGGGAGTCCAGAAAAAGTCTGGAGCTGCCAAAGAGGCAAGAGACTTTTTCTTGCCTCTTTGTTTCCTGGTGCGCGAGGAGAGGGGATTAAGAGCACCGCCTAAACGAGCTCCAGAGACGGGCAGGAGCCGCGGCTATCAGTGTGGACCCCAGAGTCGGCATAAGATGCTAAGGCTGCTGCTGCCGCCACCAAGAAGCCTGTGTGCGAGCACAGGTCACTATCCACATCTCCCCTCCCGGGAGCCTGTGCAGCCCGCCACTGCCAGGGTCCCGTGATCCAGGGACGACTTCCCCGGGAGAACACACGGCGTGTCTCAGGCTGGTGCACTGTCATGCCAGCCTCTGCCGCCGCAGGCTTGCCCCGCATTCTATACCCCTCCCTCCCCCCAGCTTGAGTGAGCCAGAGCCCCCGAATCGGCTGCTCCTTTAACCCCATCCTGTCTGAGAGAAGAACAGACACCCTCAGGAGACCTACACACAGAGGCGGGTCCAAATCCAAAGCTAAACCCCAGGAGCTGTGCGAACAAAGAAGAGAAAGAGAAATCTGTCCCAGCAGCCTCAGGAGCAGCGGATTAAACCCCCACGGTCAACTTGATGTACCCTGCATCTGTGGAATACCTGAATAGACAACAAATCATCCCAAATTGAGGCGGTGGACTTTGGGAGCAATGATATATATATTTTTTCCCTTTTTCTCTTTTTGTGAGTGTGTATGTGTATGCTTCTGTGTGTGATTTTGTCTGTATAGCTTTGCTTCTACCATTTGTCCTAGCATTCTGTCTGTCCATTTTGTTTGTTTGTTTGTTTTTTAGTTTAGTTTTTAGCACTTGTTATCATTGGTGGATTTGTTTTTGGTTTGGTTGCTCTCTTCTGTCTTTCTTTTTTGTTGTTGTTGTTACTTTAAAAAAATTGTTTCTTAATAATTATTTTTTAGTTTTTATTTTAATAACTTTATTTTATTTTCTTCTTTCTTTTTTTCTCCCTTTTATTGTGAGCCGTGTGGATGACAGACTCTGGTGCTCCAGGCAGGCGTCAGGGCTGTGCCTCTGAGGTGGGAGAGCCGAGTTCAGGACATTGGTCCACCAGAAACCTCCTGGCTCCATGTAATATCAAACGGCGAAAATCTCCCAGAGATCTCCATCTCAACGCCAAGACCCAGCTCCACTCAATGACCAGCAAGCTACAGTGCTGGACACCCTATGCCAAACAACTAGCAAGACAGGAGCACAACCCCATCCATTAGCAGAGAGGGTGCCTAAAATAATAATAAGGCCACAGACACCACAAAACACACCACTGGGCACAGTCCTGCCCACCAGAAAGACAAGATCTAGCCTCATCCACCAGAACACAGGCACTAGTCCCCTCCACCAGGAAGCCTACACAACCCACTGAACCAAGCTTAGCCACTGGGGACAGACACCAAAAACAACGGGAACTACGAACCTGAAGCCTGTGAAAAGGAGACCCCAAACACAGTAAGTTAAACAAAATGAGAAGACAGAAAAACACACAGCATATGAAGGAGCAAGGCAAAAGCCCACCAGACCTAACAAATGAAGAGGAAATAGGCAGTCTACCTGAAAAAGAATTCAGAATAATGATAGTAAAGATGATCCAAAATCCTGGAAATAGAATGGAGAGAATACAAGAAACGTTTAACAAGGACCTAGAAGAGCTAAAGAGCAAACAAACAATGATGAACAACACAATAAATGAAATTAAAAATACTCTTGACAGGATCAATAGCAGAATAACTGAGGCAGAAGAACAGATACGTGACCTGGAAGATAAAATAGTGGAAATAACTACTGCAGAGCAGAATAAAGAAAAAAGAATGAAGAGAATTGAGGACAGTCTCAGAGACCTCTGGACAACATGAAACGTACCAACATTCGAATTATAGGGGTCCCAGAAGAAGAAGAGTAAAAGAAAGGGACTGAGAAAATATTTGCAGAGATTATAGTTGAAAACTTCCTTAATATGGGAAAGGAAATAGTTAATCAAGTCCAGGAAGCACAGAGAGTCCCATACAGGATAAATCCAAGGAGAAACACGCCAACACATATAAATCAAATTATCAAAAATTAAATACAAAGAAAAAATATTAAAAGCAGCAAGGGAAAAACAACAAATAACACATAAGGGAATCCCCATAAGGTTAACAGCTGATCTTTCAGCAGAAACTCTGCAAGCCAGAAGGGAGTGGCAGGACATATTTAAAGTGATGAAGGAGAAAAACCTACAACCAAGATTACTCTACCCAGCAAGGATCTCATTCAGATTTGATGGAGAAATTAAAACCTTTACAGACAAGCAAAAGCTAAGAGAATTCAGCACCACCAAACCAGCTTTACAACAAATGCTAAAGGAACTTCTCTAGGCAGGAATCACAAGAGAAGGAAAAGGCCTACTATAACAAAACCAAAACAATTAAGAAAATGGTAATAGGAACATACATATCGATAATTACCTTAAATGTAAATGGATTAAATGCCCCAACCAAAAGACATAGACTGGCTGAATGGATACAAGAACAACACCCGTATATATGCTGTCTACAAGAGACACACTTCAGACCTAGGGACACATACAGACTGAGAGTGAGGGGATGGAAAAAGATATTCCATGCAAATAGAAATCAAAAGAAAGCTGGAGTAGCAATTCTCATATCAGACAAAATAGACTTTAAAACAAAGACTGTTACAAGAGACAGAGAAGGACACTACATAATGATCAAGGGATCAATCCAAGAAGAAGATATAACAATTGTAAATATTTATGCACCCAACATAGGAGCACCTCAATACATACGGCAAATAATACCAGCCATAAAAGGAGAAATCAACAGTAACACAATCATAGTAGGGGACTTTAACACACCACTTTCACCAATGG
This sequence comes from Balaenoptera borealis, assembly GCF_965194805.1. NCBI lineage: Eukaryota > Metazoa > Chordata > Mammalia > Artiodactyla > Balaenopteridae > Balaenoptera > Balaenoptera borealis. Next base: position 42,947,073 of record NC_138866.1, on the reverse strand, counting down.
ACAGATCATCCAAAATGAAAATAAATAAGGAAACACAAGCTTTAAATGATACATTAAACAAGGTGGAATTGATATTTATAGAACATTCCATCCAAAAACAACAGAATACACATTCTTCTCAAGTGCTCAAGGAACATTCTCCAGGATAGATCATATCTTGGGTCACAAATCAAGCCGTGGTAAATTTAAGAAAATTGAAATCATATTAAGCATCTTTTCTGACCACAACGTTACGAGATTAGAAATGAATTACAGGGAAAAAAACGTAAAAAACACAAACACATGTAGGCTAAACAATACGTTACTAAATAACCAAGAGATCACTGAAGAAATCAAAGAGGAAATCAAAAAATACGTAGAGACAAATGACAATGAAAACACGATGATCCAAAACCTATGGGATGCAGCAAAAGCAGTTCTAAGAGGGTTTATAGCTATACAAGCCTACCTCAAGAAACAAGAAAAATCTCAAGTAAACAATCTAACCTTACACCTAAAGGAACTAGAGAAAGAAGAACAAACAAAACCCAAAGTTAGCAGAAGGAAAGAAATCATAAAGATCAGAGTGGAAATAAATGAAATAGAAACAAAGAAAACAATAGCAAAGATCAATAAAACTAAAAGCTGGTTCTTTGAGAAGATAAACAAAATTGATAAACCATTAGCCAGACTCATCAAGAAAAAAAGGGAGAAGACTCAAATCAATAGAATTAGAAATGAAAAAGGAGAAGTAACAACTGACACTGCAGAAATACAAAGGATCATGAGAGATTACTGCAAGCAACTATATGCCAATAAAATGGACAACCTGGAAGAAATGGACAAATTCTTAGAAATGCACAACCTTCCAAGACTGAACCAGGAAGAAATAGAAAATATGAACAGACCAATCACAAGCACTGAAATTGAAACTGTGATTAAAAATCTTCCAACAAACAAAAGCCCAGGACCAGATGGCTTTACAGGCGAATTCTATCAAACATTTAGAGAAGAGCTAACACCTATCCTTCTCAAACTCTTCCAAAATATAGCAGAGGGAGGAAGACTCCCAAACTCATTGTAGGAGGCCACCATCACCCTGATACCAAAACCAGACAAAGATGTCACAAAGAAAGAAAACTACAGGCCAATATCACTGATAAACATAGATGCAAAAATCCTCAACAAAATACTAGCAAACAGAATCCAACAGCATATTAAAAGGATCATACACCATGATCAAGTGGGGTTTATCCCAGGAATGCAAGCATTCTTCAATATACACAAATCAGTCAACGTGATACACCATATTAACAAATTGAAGGAGAAAAACCATATGATCATCTCAACAGATGCAGAGAAAGCTTTCAACAAAATTCAACACCCATTTATGATAAAAACCCTCCATAAAGTAGGCATAGAGGGAAATTTCCTCAACATAATAAAGGCCATATATGACAAACCCCCAGCCAACATCATCCTCAATGGTGAAAAACTGAAACCATTTCCACTAAGATCAGGAACAAGACAAGGTTGTGCACTCTCACCACTACTATTCAACATAGTTTTGGAATTTTTAGCCACAGCAATCAGAGAAGAAAGAGAAATAAAAGGAATCCAAATTGGAAAAGAAGAAGTAAAGCTGTCATTGTTTGCAGATGACATGATACTATACACAGAGAATCCTAAAGATGCTACCAGAAAATTACTAGAACTAATCAATGAATTTGGTAAAGTAGCAGGATACAAAATTAATGCACAGACATCTGTTGCATTCCTATACAATAATGATGAAAAATCTGAAGGTGAAATTAAGAAAACACTCCCAGTTACCATTGCAACAAAAAGAATAAAATATCTAGGAATAAACCTACTTAAGGAGACAAAAGACCTGTATGCAGAAAATTATAAGACACTGATGAAAGAAATTAAAGGTGATACAAATAGATGGAAAAATATACCATGTTCTTGAATGGAAAGAAGCAACATTTTGAAAATGACTATACTACCCAAAGCAATAAACAGATTCAATACAATCCCATTCAAAATACCAATGGCATTTTCCACAGAACTAGAACAAAAAAATTCACAATTTGTATGGAAACAGAAAAGACCCCGAATAGCCAAAGCAATCTTGAGAAAGCAAAATGGAGCTGGAGGAATCAGGCTCCCTGGCTTCAGAATATACTACAAAGTTACAGTAATCAAGACAGTATGTTACTGGCACAAAAACAGAAATATAGATCAATGGAACATGATAGAAAGCCAAGAGATAAATCCACACACATATGGTCACCTTATCTTTGATAAAGGAGGCAAGAATATACAGTGGAGAAAAGACAGCCTCTTCAATAAGTGGTGATGGGAAAACTGGACAGCTACAGGTAAAAGAATGAATTTAGAACACTCCCTAACACCATACACAAAAATAAACTCAAAATAGATTAAAGACCTAAATGTAAGGCCAGACACTATCAAACTCTTAGAAGAAAACATAGGCAGAACACTCTATGACATAAATCACAGCAAGATCCTTTTTGACCCACCTCCTAGAGAAATGGAAATAAAAACAAAAATAAACAAATGGGACCTAATGAAACTTAAAAGCTTTTGCACAGCCAAGGAAACCATAAACAAGATGAAAAGACAACCCTCAGAATGGGAGAAAATATTTGCAAATGAAGCAACTGACAAAGGATTAATCTCCAATATTTACAAGCAGCTCATGCAGGTCAATATCCAAAAAACAAACAACCCAATCCAAAAATGGGCAGAAGACCTAAATAGACATTTCTCCAAAGAAGATATACAGATTGCCAACAAACACATGAAGGAATGCTCAACATCATTAATCATTAGAGAAATGCAAATCAAAACTACAATGAGATATCATCTCACACCGGTCAGAATGGCCATCATCAAAAAATCTAGAAACAATAAATGCTGGAGAGGGTGTGGAGAAAAGGGAACCCTCTTGCACTGTCGGTGGGAATGTAAATTGATACAGCCACTATGGAGAACAGTATGGAGGTTCCTTAAAAAACTAAAAATAGAATTGCCATACGACCCAGCAATCCCACTACTGGGCATATACTCTGAGAAAACCATAATTCAAAGAGTCATGTACCACTATGTTCCTTGCAGCTCTATTTACAATAGCCAGGACATGGAAGCAACCTAAGTGTCCATCAACAGATGAATGGATAAAGAAGATGTGGCACATATATACAATGGAATATTACTCAGCCATAAAAGGAAATGAAATTGAGTTATTTGTAGTGAGGTGGATGGACCTAGAGTCTGTCACACAGAGTGAAGTAAGTCAGGAAGAGAAAAACAAATACCATATGCTAACACATATATATGGAATCCAAAAAAATTAAAAAATGGTTCTGAAGAACCTAGGGGCAAGACAGGAATAAAGACGCAGATGTAGAGAATGGACTTGAGGACACAGGGAGGGGGAATGGTAAGCTGGGACGAAGTGAGAGAGTGGCATGGATATATATATACTACCAAATGTAAAATAGTTAGCTAGTGGGAAGCAGCCACATAGCACAGGGAGATAACCTCGGTGCTTTGCGACCACCTAGAGGGGTGGGACAGGGATCGTGGGAGCGAGACGCAAGAGGGAGGAGATATGGGGATGTATGTATGTGTATAGCTGATTCACTTTGTTATAAAGCAGAAACTAACACACCATTGTAAAGCAATTATACTCCAATAAAGATGTTAAAAAAAAAAAAAAGAAGCATTTCCGATATAGCAACAGTCAGAAGGAACTTTTTCCCACCTGATATTTAGCACAAATTCTTATCTTTCCCGGAAGCTGCTGACAGCACAGCTTCCAAGGATTTTCTAAGGTCCAGTTTGGCACAGTCTCCTTAGTGCATAATTTCTGCACCACAGCACAAGGGAAAGAGCCCAGCCTGGAAGTCAGATATCCTGAGCTGGACCATCAGCGCTGCCTCTCACCAGTGCTATGCTCTTGAAAAAGTGATCTTTTCTCTCCAAGGCTCTCAGAACATATTTACTGACTGAATTTTACTTAAACCCAAGGCATATACTACAGAGAGAGTCTGACTCATAAACTGCAGTTTTTCCCAACTCTAAATGCATTTCCCCATAAAAACAAAGCTATAAATTGTGGTTTGACTGCAGATTGGTACAAAAATTCCATTTTTAGTGCATAATATTGCTAAAATACTGTACATTTGCAGTATGGAAGCACAGTCATTAAGCATAACAAGAGACATTGACTAAAAAAGGTTTACTATTTATATTGAAAGTTTGTGGTTGAGGAAAAGTAGATTAAGGAAGAGGAAGAAGTTATAGATAATTATTAGAGGGGATTCTGAGGGAAACGTTTGTGTATTTCCCAAAGACTTAATTTCCCATCAAACCTTAGGACTGCCTTCTTTGATAAAGGAATTAACATCAATTCCTTGCCTATCAACGGTGACAAACTACTTTTACCTCACAAAGTGTGGGCTTCAAGAGTACAGTGGCTATTTCCTAAGGAATAGGAAACTGAAAAAAGAGGATGAATGAGAAACGGAACAACAGGGATTTCAATAAAAACTCTAACAACAAGTTGAAAAAGGAATTGAAGTAAACAGAGTTAAAAGTGTGAGACAACACTGTAAAACAATTATACACCAATAAAAAACAATAAACCAAGGGGAAATCCTTGAATGACAAAAAAAAAAAAAAAAAAAAGTGTGTGTGGGGGGGGTGGGTGTGGAATTCTCCCTCAGGGAATCATTTTAATAAAGATGTGAGCTGTCACAGCAGAGGAAAATGCCATCTGAATTCCCTCTCCTTTCTCTCTCTCTCTCTCTCTCTCTGAAAAGGGGAGTGATGGTCAAGATTTCGGAACAGAGAGTTCCCCATAATGTCTTCTGGGTGGTGTTTCAGCCATTCAGGAGCATGATTCCTGTTGTAAACAACTGCATAAGAAGGGTTTGTAAGGCAGCATGAAAGGAGGAGGCGGGCGGACTTTGGGGAGTCACTTAACCTTCCTAGACTTGGGTGTTCTCCTCTATAAAATGTGAGAAAGTGGGACTAGACATTCTATGGAAATTTTCAGTGTAAAAATTTTAAATTTTATGAAGACCTTGTGACTTCTTAACAAGTAGCACTCTGTTTCCAGTTAAGTACAAGTTAAAATCATAGACTTTGCTCATGACCCCAAAATGGATCTTCACCTCACCTCTCTAAAAACTTATCTTCCCTGAGCATCAGCATGACATTTGAGAAATAGCCCTACGTTTCTTCTAAGGAAGGGATTTTCAGGATTATACCTAGACACATGGAAGGATATTTTTCAGGAAATATCAGTGCATTTGGAACTTTTCCTGGAGTAAAAAATCTAAGTGAGAATCCCTGAAAGAACAAGAAACAGAAACTTTCCTTTTAAATATAAAAACTGCTCATATTGGCAGAGTTAAATGCTACTTTAAGGAATGCATTTTCAAGAGAAAATTCAATAGGATATATGATGAACTTATCAAAGGACATAGTTTTGAAAGTCTGCTGCACACACTGTGAAATTGATCCTTTTCACAAAAGAACATTATGAGGCTTATAGAATCTCAGTTATGCATGGTGAAGGGATAGGGTTGGATTTGGAGTTTTGCCTGAAAAGAACATTGTACCAGAAACCAGGATTCCCAGCGCTTAGTGGCCAGTTTAACTCCTGACTGAGCATCTGACCCTGAATATGACTTTTGTTATTCTGTCTCTTGATTTTCTATATTTAAAACTGGGAACCACCTACCATTTCCTCAGATCAAGTTCTTATTGCTATTGTCTTATATTTTTTCATTGTGATATAACATAAAATTTACCATTTTAACCATTTTTAACTGTACAGTTCAGTGGCAATAAGAGCACTCATACTGTTGTTCAACCATCACTACCATCCATCTCTAAAACTTTTTTGTCGTTCCACACTGTAGCTTGTACCCATTCTCTTATTTTAATAGGATTTCTCTTGATCTACTCAGAGCGTCCACCAAGAGATTTCTCATACCATGTACCCTCTTAGTGTGGAGGCAAGAAAATAATTTTACAGAATTATGAAGGGGAAGTACTGCAGACCCACTAGTTTGAGGTCAAGTGGGCTACCAGGCTTACTTATCGAAGTGTGATGATGAAAAGCCTCCTTGGGGGACGCTCAAATGTGTGAACATTTGAACGCTGTGATGTATATACTTCTCCTGTGAAAAAGCACACTAAGAAGATTCTCGCCCCTTTTGGTTAAAAACACCAAGTATTCTCTGAGAAGACTGGCAAAGTTAAGCATCCCCAGAAGATCAACCTTCCAGGGAGTGGGTGAATCTAGTGGGCTGGCTGCCTCCCCTCAGAAGAGACCCTGCCATGTGCCCCTGCATCTGGGCATTTCCCTGGGCTCCACCTCTCATGTTTGCTCTTGGTATTTGCTGTTCATCTCGGATCCCATTCCCTTTACTTGCTGCTTTGGACCATCCTTGCTTCCCTGCCTCTCCTTGCCCATAATATCCCCCATCCCCCTACCCCTCATCTGCAACCCCACCCTCGTCTTAGATAAGGACAAGGTTCCCTTTTGGTTAATTCTGGTCCATTGTAGGTCAGTCTCATCCACTCCTCTCCTGGCTATAGCTGGCTAAGCCTTAGTCCCTTTTCTTTTTTCCCTTTACCCTTTCTCTCTCCCCCAACCGGAGCCACAGCCATTGTTTGCACACTATGAAAACATGGTCTTCTATGATTTACAAAAACGTCAGATAATTGATTATCAGCTTTCTGATGCTGACTTATAGGTCAGACTTCCATGCAGGGAAATCCCATATTGGAAATCTGAGCTCATTCTAATTGCAGTTATTCTTTTAAAAAGTATGACAGAGCCACCTGATCAGAGATATCTTTTATACACAATGTGTTGTGCATTTGTTCATGCATTCACTCAATGAACATTTACTTAACACCCTGCATGTGTTAGGCACCACCTTAGGTGCTGGGAAAATAACTGTGAGTGAGAATGTTGCTCCCTCACAGAGTTTAAAGTATTTGGGGGAAATATAGACCAGAAAATGGGCGGTTGCAATAGTACAGATAAGCACTGTGATGGGAGAGGGAGACTGGGTCTGTAGGAGCCATGGCAGAGGCATCTAACCAGGCTTGGGGGCTCAGACAATCAGGAGCCTAAGAGGAGGAGTTCGCCCAGCAGTGTGGTAGGGAACCTGGGCCACACTGAATGCCATTTACAGATCATGATAATGTCGTTTATTTTTTTTTTGAAAGTTAAATGTTTGTTATCCAAAAAAGAAAATAATCTTTTACCTGATGTGTAGGCAACAGAAAGGACTTTGAAGATGCCATCCAAATGTGGTAGAGTCTGCTTGTCCTTGGAGTAAATAATGATGCTGTCTTATGATGAGATTTATTTTCTTTTTGCATTTCACTAATAAAATCATATCAAGTGGGATCCAAGAGAAGATTTAAAACTAGCCCTACATGTTTCTATCTGACATTTAGAGATTATTATTAGGACATGAGCAAAGCAGATTGATCACATGGCCAAAATTTTAAAATAAAATGTTAAAAGATTTTGTATATTTGATTTAAAGGATCCTGTCATGCATAAAGTCTCAGTAATGCCTCTATTCTTTACAACTCACATCTGAATTCACACATGAAAAGATGCCTGTGCTCTGTCAGGGGCTCTTTATCCAGGGTCTAGGGACATCTAGGGACTTTAGGAGGCCCGCAAATGTTGTGTGTATGTACATTTTACTGGGGACATGTTCCATAACCTGCAACTGGCTACTTAACAAGGAAACCATGTTCCCCAAAAGTTCAAGAACCATCACTCTGTAGGATGGCAGTGAGTGCTAATAGGACTAATATAGCTGGATAGAACTTTAGAGATCTTCAAACATGAATTATTCCATTTGTGGTTTAAGAAACAGAGGTAGTAAATGTCCATTGACAGATGAATGGATAAAGAAGATGTGGTATCTATATACAATGGGATATTACTCAGCCATAAAAAAAAAATGAAATAATGCCATTTGCAGCAAGATGGATGGACCTAGAGATTATCATACCAAGTGAAGTAAGAAAGAGAAAGACAAATACCACATGAAATCACTTACATGTGGACTCTAAGATATGGCCCAAGTGAACATATCTACGAAACAGAAAGAGACCCACAGACATAGAGAACAGACTTGCAGTTGCCAAGGGGGAGGGAAGGATTGGGGGTTTGGGATTAGCAGATGCGAACTATTATATATAGGATGGATAAACAACAAGATCCTACTGTATAGCACAGGGAACTATATTCACTATCCTGTGAATTCACTAAACCATAATGGAAAAGAATATGAAAAAGAATGTATATATATGTATAACTGAGTCACTTTGCTGTACAGCAGAAATTAGCACAACATTGTAAATCAACTATACTTCAATAAAATTTTTAAAAAAAGAAAAGAAATGGAGGTAGAATTTCATACTCATATACAAACTGAATGTGTTCTCTAGGCAAGAATATCAACTTAAAATGTGGCAGGAGAGATTTTAGTTAACATTAAGCCAATTTAAGGAAGGAATTCCAAACAGTAAGGACTGATAATCAGTAAAGTGGTTTTTCTAAAAAGGACCGTAGAACTCTCTCCTCTTTGAAATTTTTTAAAGAAAAATATAAGGTTTTTATCCCCTAGAAAGTAAGGTGGGGCTTCCTTGCTAAAGGCAAGGGAATAGACAGTGTGACAATACAGTCTGCAAATGCTCCACTTCTTATTCCTCTACGTTACAGCAAATTACATCACAAGCCCATCCAAAGGCAAATGCAACATATGGTTTATAAAACACAGCTTTTTGTGTGTAAAATCAGCAGTTTGCAAAGTAGTATGTTTACTTTCCCAGCTTTGCCAATTGGAAATACTGGAAGACTTCAGGCTCTGTAACTTGTTTTAGGGTGGACGTAAAACTCCATTATTTGGTATTTGAGTAGTTTATGTTTTATGATCAATTGGACATAGGCCAGATTGGAGTTTAAAATCTTTGTAGTCTCAAAAAGAATCTAGTGAATACATTTGGAGTAGAGAAATAATATTGAGGAAGAATGTTTAATCTTCCAGACCCCTTTGTAAGCATTCACCTACCTGTCAAATATCAACAGTTAATATGCTAACTAGCCATAGCATTTATTCCTTAAATCAGAGCTATGCAAAACTTGGTTAGCTAATTGCCTATGAAATTGTAACTACTTGAAATAATTCAGCTGCTTTTTAAAAAAGAAGAATTTTTTAGTTAAAACTTTATATTACTTTATTACATTTACAGTTTAGCTGAGTTTTTTGCCTAATTAATTCAACATTTATTGTTATCCATCACAGAAATACATGTGAGGTATACAATCTCTCAGATGAACCCAAGGAGTAATATAACAGACATTACCTTACTATTCATTCTTTAATACAGTATTTATGAAACAGTTTTTAGTAATAGTAATTCTAAAATATTCCCTAATTTAATTAAGATTTTATCAACTTGCCAATCCAGAACTTAAAAATCTGATGTGTTGGTAGTGTTGGTAAAGAGAGAATTTTAGGTGCAAACTATTACATATAGAATGGATAAACAACAAGGTCCTATTGTACAGCACAGGGAACTATATTCAACATCCTGTAATAAACCATAATGGAAAAGAATATGAAAAAGATATATATATATATATATATATATATATATATATATATATATATATGAGAATCACTTTGCTGTACACCAGAAACTAACACAATATTGTATATCAACTATACTTCAAATTTAAAAAAAGAGAGAATTTTAATTCTTTTCCTTTAAAAAGAAACCCAAACCAGACTTCAATGTATTAGTCTATAAGATTCGTATTAGTTAACATCTGTGTGTCAAAAGGACAGACAGTTTCATCTTAAACAATTAGTGTTGTCTTCCCCTTCATTCTTTAGAATTAGACTCAACCCATGCTCATGCGGAATGTTGGTTAGACTGAAAAAGATCTCAATGCAACCATGCAGGGAAACGTACATTTTATTCAATTCCTTCAGTATCCTTCATTTTTCAAATGCTGGACTCTAATATAGAAGTCTTCCTTTGTCTTCTTTCCTTGTCTACATTGTTAAAAGAACAGCAGCTAAGTAAATTACTGAAATATTAGGGAAGTCAAAGACAGAGAACTCTGTAATAAGAGTTCAGGCTCCAAATAAACTAATACTAAATAAGTCAAGTCTAAGCAACTTTTCAAAGTTTTCTTTTGGGGGGAGTCTAAGAAATTTTCCCTAAGGTAATTTTCATCTCCAAACTGCTAATTATGTAAGTAAATACTGTATGTAGGCAACGGGTCATTTCAGTTAGAGTTTAAGGATTTCTACAGAGAATAAACACAGTGATGAGAACAGTGAGCCCGAAGAGCATGGAAACTCCCACGCAGAGAAGGGCCCTTGCCCAGGAGAACAGCATTTACCATCTGACAGAGGCGAGTTGTGTTCAGAAACACTGTAGGATGCTAAGGGAACCACTCTTGCAGAATACTTCTTCATCTTTTGAGATGGTTCACCTTGTTCACAGGACCTTCTCCAAGCTCGTTTTGAGTCTCCTGTTCTAGAGCAAACAGTCTGCTATGGCTGGTGTCTGGATGTCATTAGGGAGATACTGCCAAAGGCTACAAGTACTGATGTGCTGTTTCCCTGGGAAACCAGTTGCCACACATTCAAACAATGTTTGACCGCCACTGAAATGTTTCTCTTAATCAACTGTTAGGCACAGTGGGAAACCATGAAAAATGAAAGGGGAGGTCAAGATTGCTTTCCACTTAAAGTGCAGCAAGGTCGCTGAACTGAAGCGTTACCTTTCTAAAGATATAGAAATGTATAGGTATATATGTATACATATATACATATACACACACATATACAAATGTAAATGTAACACAATAGTTCCATGGTGCAACCAGAAGGAAGCAAATACAAAAGAATCTATGGGAAAATGTTGAGTTCATTGTGCAAATCACACAGGAAAACTGTGACACAAGGGTATACTTTCTGACTTTGATGAAAGGTGAGTAATTTGTATAGAACCTTCAAGATTAAAATGTTTCCATAAATAGAAAAGAAACAGAATTTTCTCATTTAGTGATCACAGAAATTACCACTATATATGCATCCATTTACCCACAACCAGCACGGATAGCTCCGTATGGTTGCTATGACTTGTATGTCCAACACGGGAGCCCAGGAGAGAGGGGTGGAGCTCTGGAGCATCCGTGCAGAGACCACAGTCATAGTAACAGCTGAGAACTCACAGGGAGAGCCTGCAGGCTCCCGCAGAGCCCTGAAAATACTTTTAAGAAAACCAAAACCTTTATTTTGAAATAATTTTTAACTTACATAGACGTTGCAAAAATTGTACAGAGACATCCTGTGAACCCTTCATCAAGCATTTTTTCACATGTATAGATGTCTCTAACCACAACCACAGTCAAGATACACAACAGCCTCATCATCCCCAAAACCTCCCACGGTCTAACGCCCTTCAGATCACCCAAGGCTGTTGTGTGCATCAGTAGTTTGTCCCTTTGTATTGCTGAGTAGTATTCCATGGTATGAATCTCCCCAGTTGGAACACTAACTTTTAAGGAACTGAGAGAAGAAAGGATCCCACATATGAGAGTGAGAAAAATGAGACCAGAGAGGGGCAAGCGGAAGAGCTGGAGTCCAGAAGTAGAGGAAGAGAGTGTTTCAAGATGGATGGCGTGCTCAGCTGTGTCAAAGGCTGCCGAGGGCTGAGTGGGAGAAGGACAGAAAATTCAGCAGCGAATAGGTAGGGAACACCCACCACGTGCTAGGAATGTGCTAGGCTCTGCAGATAAAATGGGAAGCAAAACCATGCTTGGTCCCTACTCTCGTGAGTCTAGATGGGGAGATGAAATCCAACAAATAATCTAACAAAATGTAAATTTTGGTAAGTGTGGATGAAAGAAAGGGAAGATGTCACAGGATTGTATAAATGAGGGACCAGACCTAAGCTAGTTTTCATTCATTCATTCATTCATGTCTTTCTTCATTTTTTTCATTCATTGTGCCAAATTTTTTGAGTGCCTAGAGTATGCCAGTTCTGTGCAAGGTGATGGGGATACATCAGTAAACAGTATAGACAAGGTCCCTATCCTTATGCTGCTAACATTCTAGGGTGTAGAAATGATGCTTGAGCTGAAAGATCTGAATGATAAGAAGTAATGAAGTGGGTTCAGGATGGCTAGTCCACAGAGAGGGAAGCCTATGCAAAGGTCCTGTGTCAGGGTATAGCATGGTTCATTAGAGAAACTGAGAAAATTCCCATGTGGCTAGAATGTAGTGAGTGAGAAAGATACAGGTGTGAAATAAATGTGGAACGGCCAGCTTTATGAATTTTTTCCGAATGTTAATTTAAAGCTATTGGGTGGTTTTTAAACAGGGAAGTCAGCTGATCTTATTTATGATTTAAAAGGATCACTGGGGTTGTTGTGTGGAGAATGGACTATAATGGAGTGGAGAGTTCAGGTGAGAGGTGGTGGCGGCGGCGGCTTTGGCTATATTGGTGGAGTGAGGATAAAGGTAAATAGCCAGGGCTGAGACAATTTTGGAGGTAGACCTGACAAGATTTTGTGATAGATTATCTAATCCAAGCCAAGAGAGAGGAGAGATTGTTCAGTCCAAGGTAGGAGATGAGGGGGAAAGTGTTAAGAAGAACCCCTAAAAGTCTGGCTTTTGCAACTGGATGAATATTACTGAACAATGGAGGAAGAACAAATATTGGAGAGATGAGGACCCATCGGGATGTGGAGAGTGGTAGGATGTCAGAAAGGCTGTTGGATTGTACAATCTGTTGCTCAGAAGATAACACTGAGCTGGAGAAATACGGGAATCGTCATTGAGAGATTTTTTAAATTGTTGTAAGTTTGGGTGAGATCAGCTCACACACAGAGAGCTACAAGAGGAAACAGTTTTGAACCCCAAGACCTCCAGCATTCAGAGATAAGGTTTAAATGGAGCCAGTAAAGGATACAGATACTTCATAAATAAGTATCTGTGAAACTGAAATTCAGAAAGACCTCAAGGATGATAGCTTAATATGTCCCATTTGAAATGCCAAAAAAATTGTTTCCCAGGAATTACAAATGTATTCTTGGAAGCTAATGAGCTGTTATCATTTCTGAGAACAAATTTAAATAAGTTTGAGAAATTGCATCAAACAATTTATGCCAGTATATATAATTACGCCAACACATATGGCACCTAAACACCACTCACTACGCTATATCAGTGGCATATGAAAATGTTAGCAAAGCAGGGGAGAACTTGAGCCTTAACTCACAGCTTCCTGGCTAGACCAGGTGAAGTAAAACAGCTTTTAGTTCCATTTAGGATTTTAATGTTGATTTGTTGAAGTAGGTTTTGCATGATTTTAACAAATGCTTCAAGAAAATTATCCAGAACTTCCACAGCAAACCTTAATGATTGCTTCACAATCACCAAATTACACAGCCTGAGACATGAAGGGAGTAGAGATGGGCATGTAGGGATCTAAGGGAACCAGAAGGAGTTAGGCACAGTCTAATTCCCTGCAGAAACCCATCCCTCTGTGGGAGAAAGAACAGCCAGAGTGGAACTGTTTTCTGTACACTGGATTTACTTACTAAATGTGTAGATCTTACAGAAACATTTTGAAAACTTACTTTCTACTCTTTATTGCAGAGGCTACACTGAAAATACCATTCTCAGTAGCTCTACCCCTTGTGCTGTTTAAAACACCTTTGTAGCACATGTGTAGATTGCTTTAACAATTTATAAAGACGGCTCATATACCCCATTTCATGTTATCCTTCCATTAATAGGTATGGCACTTACTATTATCTTTGTTCAACCAATGAGCAAACCAAAGTTCAGAAGAGTTGCTGAAAGTAATTTGTCACATAACCAATAGTTTTCCAAATAAATATTCTAATGATTGCTTTATTCCAGAATCGTGTATTAGGCACTTGTTGTGGGTCAGGCATTGTGCTAGGATCTGGAAATATAAAAATAAATTAGGTAACAATTTCTATTTACCGTCCACTGATACTCATAGTGGGATTACCAGATAAAATCCCATGCAATATGTGGGATAGACTTATACTAAAAATTATTCATTGTTTACCTGATTGATGTTTAACTGGGTGTTCTGTATTTTTATGTGCAAAATCTGGCAATCCTATAAGTCATTAGAAACTTTTTAAGAACCACCTAGGTTATTTTTACATTATACAAAGTGATTCTAAATACTTTATTGGCAGAAAAATTATACCTGCCAATAAAATGCAAAACACAGACCGATGGTTATTAACCACAGCATCCCCAGACAACAAAGCAAAAATTTCTCTCTTAATTCATTATATATAAAAGTACTTTTTAGTTTACAAAGAGTTTTGCATGCATTATATCATTAGACCTTGCACAAAGCAAGTGATATCAGCCCCAGTTTATAAATGAGGACACCAAGGCTTAGAGAAGCCAGGTGACTTGCCTGGGAGGGAGTAGTTAGTCATGGCACTCAGAAACCAGTCAATGAATAGAAAGAGGTCAAGTACTTCTTTTTCTACAGGATTTTGGATGATCATGACAATAATAATTGCTAAGGTAGAATCCTAAAATGGAACTCTTGCTCCTCAAGTTTTGGATGAGGCCACAAAGCAGAGAACAATACAAAAGATATCAACCCTCCCCAGACCCTAAAGAAAGGGAGCGTCATCTAAGCTCACCTGTAAAAGAGATGCTCCGGAGAGAGCTGGTGATGCGCTGTGTCATGACCCCCTCACCCCCCTTCCCTGTAGCGGTGGAGGGGCAGCGCTTCTCCCTCACTTTTGGTGGATGGGCAACATGGGGATCACTCGGGGCACCTGGCATGTGTCTACTGGGGTCGGGGTTTCATAAGCACCGCAGCCTGAGTCTCCCCAAGAGAAGTTCAAATGTGGAATTCTGTGTCTGGATATGTCCCCGAGGGACAGCACAGTATAAAGGGCAGCACTGGAAGCAAGTAACCTTTCTTCCAATGGTTGGGCAAAACAATGTGTGCTGGGGACCAGTGAGGGAACTGTGGTCTTAAAAGATTTCCTGCCCAAGATGGCTGCCAAGAGGGGCAACTTGACCCCAAAAGAGCGGGGGCACAGGAAACGCACAACTGAGGGTTGGAAGCATCATAATCAGCCAGTTTGTGTGGGAGAGGCAATTTCTTAGAACTCTTTGAATTGCTTGATATACATTAACTCTTGTTAATTGTCATCAGAAGCCTATGAACTCAGTGCTTTGCCCATTTTACAGATAAGGAAACTCAGGCGCATATGTAGGTGAGTTACCAGCCCAAGTTCATACAGGTGTTGAAGCTGGAATGTAAACTGAGGACATCTACCTCCAAAGACAGGATCTTAATCTTACTGATTCTATTAAGTCATTTTATTTAATCCTCAAACACCCCTATTATTGTCTTATGGTTATATTCAGCTAGGTCAATATGATATGAGGTGAAAAATTCTCAGAAACCATTGATACTGTCATAGAGAACAAAAAAATTAATTTTCCTTTTCTTGATTTTGAACCACCACACACCAAGGAAGGAGATGTGATATATGTTTACTTCGAGTAACAGAACAATTCAGGCCATACTCCCCACCCCCTCCTCCCAAAGGCTCTGGAGATCATTTGACAAATAGCAGAAATAATGGAAGACAGAACAATGCCAAGTATGCTCTCGAAATATTGAACCTTATGTTCAGTGTCTGGCTATAAACTTCTGATATCTAGTCACAGGTAGTGTGTAGGTAGTAAGAAGTGAAGAGACAAGAAATAAAGAAATTCTGACTTTAACTGGTATAATAAAAATTTTAATTTATAAAAAGGTCCGCAATCTTATGCATATTATATAGAAACACATGCAAATATATGAAGATATAAAATGAGATCCTTGGGAGGAAGGTTCCAGCCAGGATTACTGTACTAAAAGTGAGCTCGGTCTTCCAAGCTAATTGATGAAGGTGCTAAAAGTCACCTCTAAAAGGAATTATCACCATTAGACGATACCATTTTACATATTCAAAATCACTGCTTTTATAGAATTTAATACAGAGCATTATTACCAACATTTCCTGAGGAGACTAAGGAATGAAGCCGGCTGGTTTGGTGCTTTACAGAGTCAAGTGGGACTAACGCAAGAGTCAGACTTTCTGGTACGAGAAAGGCTACTGAAAAGAAAGGCAGGTGTGTTACTCTTGCCTGCGCCAAACCACTTCTTCATGATAAGTGCCTATGATTTTCCCACGAGGGACCACCTCCATTTCACTACAGGTCTATATGGTTTAGGTGAAGCTGGACACCCCTCCCCATGTCCCTGAGCCAAGAACAGAGCTGGACACAAGATTCAGCTCTGACCAGTCAGTCTGTCTAATCCATAACTCAGCCACACAAGACTCAAGCCATTGAGGGTTGGCCCTGGGACTCCTGCCGCCACCTTATGGGAAAGATACTCTTCAATTTCTGAGATTGCTTAAGTAGGTAAAATGGAACCAGGGGTTGTTGAGGTCATCTTTGCCACAAAGGAAAATGGAGAGAGGGGGATCACCGTTTTGGCACTTGTATCAGGCCTCACCTGAACGCAATGCCTCCCCTGGTCTTTTCAGTTTCATGACCCAATAAATTTTGTTTTGTTTTTGTTCTTCTCTGAACCCAGTTTGAGTTAGGGATCTGTCACTTGTAAATGAAGTGGTCAGGACCATTTCAATAGCCCTAAGCAAGGCAAGCTGATGACATTTGGCCTAATCAGTTATTGCCAGCACTTAAAAAACAATTTGAAAAAAACAACCTCATTAGCTACATTGAAGATTAAGCCAATTACACAGAGTTTGACCCGACAAGGAGATAATGAGAGAGACCCCCGAGTCACCACACTGCCTATTTCCTGCCCCCAA
Source organism: Balaenoptera borealis (assembly GCF_965194805.1). Lineage (NCBI taxonomy): Eukaryota > Metazoa > Chordata > Mammalia > Artiodactyla > Balaenopteridae > Balaenoptera > Balaenoptera borealis. The sequence goes on along the minus strand of NC_138866.1, from coordinate 42,930,092 downwards.
TGCATCCTGCCCTCAGTAATGACACAAGCTGTCCCATTTCTCATTTTTCTTTTGTGAAACCATTTTATCATCCTCTTTAAACTCTGTATATAAATTAACAAGACAGGAGATTCATTGAGATATCCCCATCTCCCCACCCCTACGTTACTACAGTATCTTCTGTTTGAGATTAGTTTGTATCTATAAAATGTTATGTTTATATCTATAAATGTTATGTTATGTTATGATTATGTTCGGCTTACTGTTCACCAAAATACAAGTCAAAGAAGAGAATCTTCTGATATGCACTGTAAATGTTCCAGATGGATCTGTGTGTTTCCAACATCTTGACTTCATGGTGTTCCCAACATCTTGGCAACTCAAATTTCATGAATCCCACTTAGTGAACAGGGGAAAGAGAAATAAATCCATCTCTGCCCATCTAAACCCTAATCACAAAAAGTACTAAGCCAAAAATTTAGAAAAGCCTCCAGGGACTTCCCTGGTGGTCCAGTGGGTAAGACTCCACGCTCCCAATTCAGGGGGCCCAAGGTCGGTCCCTGGTTGGGGAACTAAGTTCCCGCATGCATGCCACAACTAAGAGTTCACGTGCCACAATTAAGAGTCTGTATGCCACAACTAAGACATCCGCACACCACAACGAAGATCCCGAGTGCTGCAACTAAGACCCGGCGCAGTCTAAATAAATAAATTAATTAAATAATATAAATATAAAAAATAAAATAAAAATAAAAAAGCCTCCAGAACTTAGAAAGGGATAAGAAATATCAGAAAGTTTCAAGCCAAGAAAACACACTAACACCTGGGGCTTTAACCAATTGCAGACTTAAGCATTTTCCACTTCTTAAATTGTGACTCACAGTAACACTTTTGCTTTGTTTGGGTACTAGTCCCTCTCACCCCACAAATTACAGTAACACCTTCTTTTGAAATGTGCCAAATACTATGTCAGAGCACTCAAAGTATATTTTATTTGCTCCGTATTCAGCGAGATATTTTCCCTATTTTACGAATGGAAAAATTGAGACCCAGAGAAGTAAAGTAAAACAACTAAGATTATACAGTAAGTGGAATCACACAAAGCCCTGCTATGTCATTTTGGATAACATATTTCCCGTAAGTTTGGTTCACATAGACTATCTCTATCAAAATAGTACCTATCAAAGATAAATACTTTTATGTTCAGTCCTTAAAAAGAACCACTTGAGACTCAAAACAAATCAGGCGAAGGTATACAAATGATATTAACATAAAAATAGAACTCACATAGACTTACTGAAGGCAGACAATTGATATACCGTGGAATTTATGAAGTGATAGAAAATAGAAGTTTACACATGCTGTGAATTAACTAGTTAATGAGTTATTCATTAGGATATAATATAATGACTTTCTGGTCTTTTAAAAAATCATTTTTTCTTGCTAGAAGGCATTATCACACAAGTGAAAATCGATACAGTGTTATAAAGAAACAGATGTCCCGTAAATAAATATTAACTAGGCTTAGAGGGGAAACAAAGGTAGTTAGTTGTACAATGTAATCTTCTCTCTGTTCAATATTGGAAGCACTGTTGCATCTTAATTATTGTACTCAGAGGAAAGATGATATAGATAAGCTGAGTTTAAAACAGATGATGTTTAAAATAAGGTGGTGATAAACAAACCTGTCTCTCAGTTTCACTGAAAATCTTACTGAAGTCAACAGAGACAGCCCCAGAATCAGATGCTAGGGCCCTGAACTGCCAGGGGAACCTAATCTCTCTGGGCCTCAATTTCCTCATCTATAAGGTGAGCATTTTGGACAGGGTGACCCCAGACAGCAAAACCAACCATAAAACAAAAACACCCTGCAGAATAACAAAGGACAAAATGTAATTTCTAGCTGAAGATTTGTAATTAGCCAGTTATAACTGTGACCTATTTCAAGAAAACTTAATACATAAGCTTACAAACTCACAAAACGGATAAACTAGGAACTATGAGAAAGTGATTCATTGCACAGTTCTTTTAAGTGTCAATATGTGGTACAATTAAAACACGATTTATAAAAAAGAAAAGAATCACCTACAAAATTTTAAGACTACAGTTATTACATAGAGTGAGATACTACATATTAATATGCAACAATTTATGAACCTCTTTGGATGTTGTTTATGAAGGGCATGGAAATCTTTATGAAGATAAACAGCACTCTCCTGTCTAGATTAACTGAGGAATAGTACAGTCTTAAAAGAGGTGGGTGTAAGTAACTTCTAGGCTTATGAGCCTCTGTTTTACCAAAATATCATTTGGGAATGAGTAAAGATTTTCTTATTTGGACATGACATTGGGAACTACACAATCAATTCTAATCTGTAAACACAAATAAACATTATGTTAATACAAACATGCAGATTCCATTTCTGGAGGGTCTGCATACCCAGAATGCTTGACCTTAGAGCTTCATTAGAGTTTAACTGCCTTACTTCATTTTATTAGCTTATGCCACAGTTGCCCATTAATAAATGAAGTAGCAATGAGGTCACTTTCTAAGGTAAAATGGGGGGTGATTTTTAAACTTATCAAGATAAACTCCTAATTAACCTTGGTTGCAATCACCATTTCTTTCTACGCTCAACTCCTGCCATTGCTGATAAAGGTGTAGGCATCGACAACCCGGTGCTTGTGAAAAAGACACCCCACCTTCAGGGATGACTTCACATAAACAACAAATTAACTCATGCTCAGCTGATAATTTCATTTTTCCAGAAGATTACAGTTGTTTGAAATAGTAAAGATCATCCTAGTAATGCTGATTACCATATTTCATAAGATGTAGATTTGTCTAATATTATCTCTACTTAGAATGTCCCAAACACCCCAAATACATTCCTCCCCTCAGACATCCACATCTCAACAAATAACGTCACTGTCCAACCAGTTAACATTCTTCTCCCTCACCCCCCTGCATCAAATTCATTAGCAAGTTCTGTTGATTCTGCCAAAAATGTACCTCACATACATCCATTTCCCTCCATTTCTATACCCATCACCCTAATTCACACATCCGTCATCTGGAGGCTTGGCTGCCATAGTAATCTGTCTCTCTGCTTCCAGCCCTTCTTCCTTTCTATACTGCATTCTCCACACAGCAGCCAGTGTGGTCTTTTAAAATTGTGGGTCAGATCATGCCACTCCCTGCTTAAGTCCTTTCAGTGGCCTCCCTGCTCTTAAACCCAGACTTTTTTCTTTGGCTTTCAAAGTCCTTCATTATGGTCACCATGGGGGAAGGGTGGGGGAAAGAGATAGTTAGGGAGTTTAGGATTGACATGTACACACTGGTATATTTAAAATGGATAACTGGAGAGACCTTCAAGATGGTGGAAGAGTAAGACGCGGAGATCACCTTCCTCCCCACAAATACATCAGAAATACATCTACATGTGGAACAACTCCTACAGAACACCTACTGAATGCTGGCAGAAGACTTCAGACTTCCCAAAAGTCAAGAAACTCCCCACGTACCTGGGTAGGGCAAAAGAGAAAAGAAAAAACAGAGACAAAAGAATAGGGACAGGACCTGCACCTCTGGGAGAGAGCAGTGAAGGAGGAAAAGTTTCCACACACTAGGAAGCCCCTTCACTGGTGGAGGCAGGGTGGGGGGAAGCTTCGGAGCCACAGAGGAGAGTGCAGCAACAGGGGTGTAGAGGACAAAGCGGAGAGATTCCCGCACAGAGGATCGGTGCTGACCAGCACTCACCAGCCCAAGAGGCTTGTCTGCTCACCTGCTGGGGCGGATGGGGGCTGGGAGCTGAGGCTCGGGCTTCGGTCAGATCCCAGGGAGAGGACCAGGGTTGGCTGCGTGAACACAGCCTGAAGGGGGCTAGTGTGCCACAGCTAGCCGGGAGGGTGTCTGGGAAAAAGTCTGGACCTGCCTAAGAGGCAAGAGACCACTGTTACAGGGTGAGCAAGGAGAGGGGATTCAGAGCACCGCCTAAACGAGCTCCAGAGATGGGCGTGAGCCGTGGCTATCAGCAAGGACACCAGAGACGGGAATGAGATGCTAAGGCTGCTGCTGCAGCCACCAAGAAGCCTGTGTGCAAGCACAGGTCACTCTCCACACCACCCCTCCCGGGAGCCTGTGCAACCCGCCACGGCCAGGGTCCCGTGATCCAGGGACAACTTCCCTGGGAGAACTCGCGGCGCGCCTCAGGCTGTTGCAACGTCTCAGTGGCCTCTGCCGCCGCACGCTTGCCCTGCATTCTGTACCCCTCCCTCCCCCTGGCCTGAGTGAGCCAGAGCCCCCGAATCAGCTGCTCCTTTAACCCCGTCCTGTCTGAGCAAAGAACAGACACCTTCAGGCGACCTACACACAGAAGCAGGGCCAAATCCAAAGCCGAACCCCAGGAGCTGTGCAAACAAAGAAGAGAAAGGGAAATCTCTCCCAGCAGCCTCAGGAGCAGAGGATTAAATCCCCACAATCAACCTGATGTACCCTGCATCTGTGGAATACCTGAATAGACAACGAATCATCCCAAAATTGAGGTGGTGGACTTTTGGAGCAACTGTAGACTTGGGGTTTGCTTTCTGCATCTAATTTGTTTTTGGTTTTATGTTTATCTTAGTTTAGTATTTAGAGTTTATTATCATTGGTAGATTTGTTTATTGATTTGGTTGTTCTCTTCCTCTTTTTTTTATATATAGATATATATATTTTTTCCTTTTTCTCTTTTTGTGTGTATGTGTATGCTTCTTTGTGTGATTTTGTCTGTATAGCTTTGCTTTTACCATTTGTCCTAGGGGTCTGTCTGTTTCTTTTTTTTTCTTAGTATATTTTTTAGTGTTGGTTACCATTAGTGGATTTGTCTTTTGGTTTGGTTGCTCTCTTCTTTCTTTCTTTCTTTCTTTTTCTTTTTTATTACTTTCTTTTTTATTTTTTTTAATTTATTTATTTTTAAAAATTAATTTATTTATTTATTTTTGGCTGTGTTGGGTCTTCATTTCTGTGCAAGGGCTTTTTCTAGTTGCGGCAAGTGGGGGCCACTCTTCATCACGGTGCACGGGCCTCTCACTATTGCGGCCTCTCTTGTTGCAGAGCATGGGCTCCAGATGCGCAGGCTCAGTAGTTGTGGCTCACAGACCTAGTTGCTCCGTGGCATGTGGGATCTTCCCAGACCAGGGCTTGAACCCGTGTCCCCTGCACTGGCAGGCAGATTCTCAACCACTGCACCACCAGGGAAGCCCCTCTTTTTTATTTTTAATAATTTTTTATTTTGGATTTTAATAACTTTCTTTTCCTTCTTTCCTTCCTTCCTTCTTTCCTTCCTTCCTTCCTTCCTTCCCTCCCTCCCTCTCTCTCTCTTTTTTTCTTTCTTCCTTTTTCTTCCTTTTCTTCTGAGCCATGTGGCAGACAGGGTCTTTGTGCTCCAGCCAGATGGCTGTCAGGCCTGTGCCTCTGAGATGGGAGAGCCGAGTTCAGGACACTGGTCCACCAGAAACCTCCTGGCTCCACGAAATATCGAATGGCGAAAGCTCTCCCAGAGATGTCCATCTCAATGCTAAGACCCAACTCCACTCAATGACCAGAAAGCTACAGTGCTAGACACCCTATGCCAAACAACTAGCAAGACAGGAACACCATCCCACCCATTAGCAGAGAGGCTGCCTAAAATCATAATAAAGTCACAGACACCCCCAAACACACCACCGGTCACAGTCCTGCCCACCAGAAAGACAGGATCCAGCCTCATCCACCAGAAAACAGGCACTAGTCCCCTCCACCAGGAAGCACACACACCCCACTGAACCAACCTTAGCCACTGGGGACAGACACCAAAAACAACGGGAATTACGAACCTGTAGCCGGCATAAAGAAGACCCCAAACACAGTAAGTTAAGCAAAATGAGAAGACAGAGAAACACACAGCAGATGAAGGAGCAAGGTAAAAATCCACAGACCAAAACAAATGAAGAGGAAATAGGCAGTCTACCTGAAAAAGAATTCAGAGTAACGATAGTAAAGATTATCCAAAATCTTGGAAATAGAATGGAGAAAATACAAGAAACGTTTAACAAGGATCTAGAAGAACTAAAGAGCAAACAAAAAATGAGGAACAATACAATAAAGGAAATTAAAAATTCTCTAGAAGGAATCAATAGCAGAATAACTGAGGCAGAAGAACAGATAAGTAATCTGGAAGATAAAATAGTGGAAATAACTACCACAGAGCAGAATAAAGAAAAAAGAATGAAAAGAATTGAGGACAGTCTCAGAGACTTCTGGGACAACATTAAATGCACCAACATTCGAATTATAAGCGTCCTAGAGGAAGAGAAAAAGAAAAGGACTGAGAAAATATTTAAAGAGATTGTAGTTGAAAACTTCCCTAAGATAGGAAAGGAAATCATCAATCAAGTCCAGGAAGCACAGAGAGTCCCATACCGGATAAATACAAGGAGAAACATGCCAAGACACGTATTAATCAAACTATCAAAAATTAAATACAAAGAAAAATTATTAAAAGCAGCAAGGGAGAAACAGCAAATAACATACAAGGGAATCCCCATAAGGTTAACAGCTGATCTTTCACCAGAAACTTTGCAAGCCAGAAGGGAGTGGCAGGACATACTTAGGTGATGAAAGGGAAAAACCTACAACCAAGATTACTCTACCCAGCAAGGATCTCATTCAGATTCGAAGGAGAAGTTAAAATCTTTACAGACAAACAAAAGCTAAGAGAATTCAGCACCACCAAACCAGCTTTACAACAAATGCTAAAGGAACTTCTCTAGGCAGGAAACACAAGAGAAGGAAAAGACTTACAATAACAAGCCCAAAACAATTAAGAAAATGGTAATAAGAACATACATATCAATAACTACCTTGAATATAAATGGATTAAATGCTCCAAGCAAAAGACATAGACTGGCTGAATGGATACAAAAACAAGACCCATATATATGCTGTCTACATGAGGCCCACTTCAGACCTAGGGACACATACAGACTGAAAGTGAGGGGATGGAAAAAGATATTCCATGCAAATGAAAATCAAAAGAAAGCTGGAGTAGCAATTCTCATATCAGACAAAATAGACGTTAAAATAAAGACTATTACAAGAGACAAAGGACACTACATAATGATCAATGGATCAATCCAAAAAGAAGATATAGCAATTGTAAATATTTATGCACCCAACATAGGAGCACCTCAATACATAAGGCAAATGCTAACAGCCATAAAAGGGGAAAGTGACAGTAACACAATTATAGTAGGGGACTTTTACACCCCACTTTCACCAATGGACAGATCATCCAAAATGAAAATAAATAAGGAAACACAAGCTTTAAATGATACATTAAACAAGATGGACCTAATTGATATTTATAGGACATTCCATCCAAAAACAACAGAATATACTTTCTTCTCAAGTGCTCACGGAACATCCTCTAGGATAGATCATATCTTGGGTCACAAATCAAGCCTTGGTAAATTGAAGAAAATTGAAATTGTATCAAGTATCTTTTCCGATCACAATGCTATGAGACTAGATATCAATTATAGGAAAAAAATCTGTAAAAAATACAAACACATGGAGTCTAAACAATACACTACTAAATAACCAAGAGATCACTGAAGAAATCAAAGAGGAAATCAAAAAATACCTAGAAACAAATGACAATGAAAACACAACTACCCAAAACCTATGGGATGCAGCAAAAGCAGTTTTAAGAGGGAAGTTTATACAAATACAGAGGGAACTTACCTCAACATAACAAAGCCATATATGACAAACCCAAAGCCAACATTGTTCTCAATGGTGAACAACTAAAACCATTTCCTCTAAGATCAGGAACAAGACAAGGTTTTGCACTCTCACCACTATTATTCAACATAGTTTTGGAAGTTTTAGCCACAGCAATCAGAAAAGAAAAAGAAATAAAAGGAATCCAAATTGGAAAAGAAGAAGTAAAGCTGTCACTGTTTGCAGATGACATGATACTATACATAGAGAATCCTAAAGATGCCAGCAGAAAACTACTAGAGCTAGTCTATGAATTTGGCAAAGTAGCAGGATATAAAATTAATGCACAGGAAACTCTTGCATTCCTATACATTAATGATGAAAAATCTGAAAGAGAAATTAAGGAAACATTCCCATTTACCAACAAAAAGAATAAAATACCTAAGAATAAACCTACCTAAGGAGACAAAAGACCTGTATGCAGAAAACTATAAGACACTGATGAAAGAAATTAAAGATGATACAAACAGATGGAGAGATATACCATGTTCTTTGACTGGAAGAATCAACATTGTGAAAATGACTATACTACCCAAAGCAATCTACAGATTCAATGCAATCCCTATCAAACTACCAAGGGCATTTTTCACAGAACTAGAACAAAAAATTTCATAATTTGTATGGAAACACAAAAGACCCCGAATAGCCAAAGCAATCTTGAGAAAGAAAAACAGAGCTGGAGGAATCAGGCTCCTTGACTCCAGACTATACCACAAAGCTACAGTAATCAAGACAGTATGGTACTGCCACAAAAACAGAAATACAGATCAATGGAACAGGATAGAAAGCCCAGAGACAAACCCACGCACCTATGGTCACCTTATCTTTGATAAAGGATGCAAGCATATACAGTGGAGAAAAGACAGCCTCTTCAATAAGTGGTGCTGGGAAAACTGGACAGCTACATGTAAAAGTATGAAATTAGAACACTCCCTAACACCATACACAAAAATAAACTCAAAATGGATTAAAGACCTAAATGTAAGGCCAGACACTCTCAAACTCTTAGAGGAAAACATAGGCAGAACACTCTATGACATAAATCACAGCAAAATCCTTTTTGACCCACCTCCTAGAGAAATGGAAATAAAAACAAAAATAAAGAAATGGGACCTAATGAAACTTCAAAGCTTTTGCACAGCCAAGGAAACCATAAACAAGACCAAAAGACAACCCTCAGAATGGGAGAAAATATTTGCAAATGAAGCAACTGACAAAGGATTAATCCCCTAAATTTACAAGCAGCTCATGCAGCTCAATATCAAGAAAACAAACAATCCAAAAATGGACAGAAGACCTAAATAGATATTTCTCCAAAGAAGATATACAGATTGCCAACAAACACATGAAAGGATGCTCAACATCACTAATCATTAGAGAAATGTAAATCACCTCATACCAGTCAGAATGGCCATCATCAAAACATCTAGAAACAGTAAATGCTGGAGAGGGTGTGGAGAAAAGGGAACCCTCTTGCACTGTTGATGGGAATGTAAATTGTTACCGCCACTATGGAGAACAGTATGGAGGTTCCTTATAAAACTACAAATAGAACTACCATAAGACCCAGCAATCCCACTACTGGGCATATACCCTGAGCAAACCATAATTCAAAAAGAGCCATGTACCACAGTGTTCATTGCAGCTATATTTACAATAGCCAGGACATGGAAGCAACCTAAGTGTCCATCGACAGATGAATGGATAAAGAAGATGTGGCACATATATACAATGGAATATTACTCAGCCATAAAAAGAAACGAAATTGAGTTATTTGTAGTGAGGTGGATGGACCTAGAGTCTGTCATACAGAGTGAAGGAAGTTAGAAAGAGAAAAGCAAATACCGTATGCTAACACATATATATGGAATCTAAAAAAAAAAAAAAAAAAGGTCATGAAGGACTTAGGGGCAGGATGGGAATAAAGACGCAGACCTAGTATAGACTGGACTTGAGGACACAGGGAGGGGTAGGCTAAGCTGGGACAAAGTGAGAGAGTGGCATGTACATATATGCACTACCAAATGTAAAATTGATAGCTAGTCGGAAGCAGCCGCATAGCTCGGTGATTTGTGACCCCCTAGAGGGGTGGGAGGGAGGGAGATGCAAGAGGGATGAAATATGGGGATATATGTATATGTATAGCTGATTCAATTTGTTATAAAGCAGAAACTAACATACCATTGTAAAGCTATTATTCTCCTAGAAAAATGTTTAAAAAATAAAATAAAATAAAATATACCTGGTTAAGTAATAATAAAAAAAAAAAAAAAAGAAGAAGCATGAAAGAGCACTTCAGTGTACTGGGAACAGTCAGATCTCACTAGGGAAAAAATTCACAAGAGAGACTATTTCAAAGAGAGGACCCAGCGAAACCAAGGCTATTTCCCCTGCTGATGAACTGAGTGACTGGGGACGAACAGGGCCTCAGTATCGCTCACTTTGCACCTGAGGTTAATGTGGAGGGAATCGCTGGTGGGCAGGAGGGGAGACCCCCTAGGACCACCACCCAAGCTGTTAGCTCAGTGTCCAACCTTGTAGTGAGAGCAGTTCCGCTCTGGGACTTTGATTCACTTCCCATCACCTCAGATTTAGATACCAAATAAAATGGCTGGAAACACAAATTTATTTAGCTTCCTTGTCGGCTTCCTAATCAAGACCTTGGCTATATCCTGCAAATGTTGCTCTGAAGGAATACATGCCAGGGAGCAGATGATGTCTACTGCCACTGTATACAAGAGAGGTCCCGCCAGGGTGGCCATCTTATCAGGGCTGGGGCCACTCTTGGTTAGTGTATTCACTTGCTAGGGCTCCTGGAACAAAGCACTACAAACTGAGTGGCTTAAACAACAGGAATTTATTGTCTTACAGTTCTGGAGGCTAGCAGCCTGAGATTAAGAACCAGTTCCTTATGAGGGTTGTGAGGAAGAAACTGTTCCATGCTTCTCCCCAAGCTTCTGGTGGTTTGCTAGCAATTTTAGATATTCTTTGGCTTGTACATGTATCACCCTGATCTCTGCCTTCATCTTCACAGAGTGTTGTGTGTGTGTCTGTGTCCAAATTTCCCCTTTTTATAAGGACAGCAGTCATAATGGATTAGGGGCCCACCCTACCCATATGGCCTCATCTTAACTAATTACATCTGCAGCAACCCTATTTCCAAATACAGCCACACTCTGAGGTCTTGGGGGTTAAGACTTCAACACTGAATTTTTGGCAGATGTCACTCAACCCATAAGAGGAAGCTGTAAAGCAGGGAAGTCTTCTGAGCTCCCAGCATTCTAGCTTATTTAAAGGTCTGATGATGATACCAGAATGCCTCCAAACCAGAGGATGTTTTAAGATGCTGTCATGGCCCTTGATTCTGTACTCCATGGTGGCCCCGACTACTAAATTAATGGCATTTAGAGCTAGCAGATTCTTGAGAGCATAACTTGAGTCATTCTGGAAATGTCCCTCTCCACTATCTGGAGTCACCCTGTCGATTCAGTGTATATTAGTGTGTATCAGAAAGGGTAAGCTGACACTGAACTGCCTCTCTATTCTTCCTTTAAAAAAAAAATGATAAATAATCTCTAGAATTGTATGCGATTTAACAAATAGTTGAGTGCCTGCTCTCTTTGGGGAGGTGGGAGGCATTGTACCAAGAGCCGTGGAGGAACACAAGATTGACAGGTATGTGTCCTCATCGAGCATACGGTAGGGGAGACTGGAAAAACAGAGCAACAAGTCATCGGGATTTCTTATATCCAAGTGATCTAAAGACCTAACTTAGGGCTTCAATGTCCAGAAGTGTTGTGAAACCCGCAGTGGTGAGGAGGTGTGAGGATTTAGGGCTGCAGCAGAGTGTGTGTGCCATCACTCTAGGGGCTGCAATTCACAAAGTTTACCTATAAAGCTTGTTCCAAAACACAACCATACACTGTGGCTTCGTGCTTAATTCTCAGTCCTTATACCACCTCATCCAAAGCTGTTACTGTAGATGGAATGTTTGTGTCCCTGCAAAGGGGCCTTTGGGAGGTGATTAGGTCAGGAGGGTGGAGCCCTCCTGAATGAAATTAGTGCCCTTAAAGAAGAGATCCCAGACAGCTCCCTTGCGCCTTCTACCATGTGAGGACACAGCAAGAACACAGCCCTCTATTTACTTGGATGTGAGCTCTCACCAGACACCAGATTTGCTGGTGCCTTGATATTGGTCTTCCCAGCCTCCAGAGCTGTGAGAAATACATTTCTGTTGTTTATAATCCACCAAGTCTACGGTATTCTTTTATAGCAGACTGAAAGGATAAGGGCAGCTGTATTCCTGTCAATGCCCACACCACAGGCTTCCATGACCTTTTCTTAGTTCTTGGTGCTAACACCTACAGACTCACCCTCTACATCAACAGTTATAACCTAATGCTTGAGTATCACAACCAGTTATTAACAACATCACTCCTAATTTATCACCCATAACAAAATGCCAACATTGAAAAATGATCATTTGCATAGATTAGAATGGCTACTCTTTTAGTGTCATTCCTCCCACTCATTTATATCCTGATGCATGAGATCGCCTGATCCCATAATCCATGAAGAGCATCCCTGAGGAATAAAGGAAGAGGGCATTGCTCCACATGGCTGCTGGGATCATTTTCCTAAGGCACAGGGCTGATCCTCTCACTCTTCTGTTCAAGCGTCTCCAAGAGCTTCCCTTGCCTCCAGAGTAAATGTTACACATCTTAGCACAGATTACTCCAGGCTCTGTTCCATCTCTTCCCTACGTGCATTCCCAACTTCATCTTCTTACTTTATCCCCCATTCACATCTTGTATTCTAGTAAATTGAACTACTGATTTCATTTAAACTTTGCTTAAACTTTCTATTTCTGTGCCTTTATTTTTATTGTTCTGATTGTTATTTCTTGCGCCCAATAACATGAGCCAAATCCTATCTAATTCCGCCGATAAGAATTTGTTCTCCTCCCGTCCGTACTTCTGTGACATTCTTAGAATAAATGACTTTGCACAATGATTACATTCTATCATGACTCCATTTATTTGTGCATCTTGTCTCTGCTTATTAGATAGCATGATCCACAAGGCATATACATGTTGGTTTCCTCAATGCACCAAGCATATAGACTTACACAGGGTAGGGGCCGAATCAGGGTTCAATTTTGACTAGACACCAAAGCTATCAATGAATTAGCACAAATGTCACCATCATCTGGGTCTCTGACTCAAGTGGCTTTTGTTTGCTTTCCTTGATTTCCTCTCTGCCAAGTCTTTTCCACAGAAGTTAGTTTCCAAGTGTGTCTTTTTCTATCTTTCAACTTTTCGAGGATCGTGGGGGAGGGAGGAAGGGGCATGAGATTCCCACCACGGCTTGATCTTGTTAGGATGTTGTCTCTGTTAGAATGTGTTGAGCACAACTGTCCAGCACTGATCCTTCTGATACATCAATTTAAGCTGTAAATCAGAACTGAGGGCCATCTCATGCTATGGGTCTATTTCTTCTGTTCATGAACTTTCTATATTAACAACACATTGTCATTAGTATTTGTAGGGTTTGGGGGTGTGATATAATTTACTCTACCACCTCAGCCTAAGGATTGCTAGAAAGACTATCACAATATCATGTATACATCATTTTCCCCCAAATACAGGATTTGCGTTGGCCCTTGCTTTTCTCCACTGTGTCACAGATAGCATTACCCAGGAGATTCTGTGCAGCTACAGAAAGTTCATGCTGCCAGTTGGGGTTGGATAGTTCTTCTCCACATAGGTGGCAGCCCTGACTCAGAAATCAGGCCCTGACTATGATTTAATTAGCATAATCATACTGGTGGATAATTCATTATTCTCAGAAATTTGAGGTTTTAAAACATGCTAAAATAATTAGATAAAGGAACATAGGCTTAGGTGCCAAAAGAGAAAAGTTTCAGTTCTGCATTCGCCACTAATTGAGTACATATAACACAGTGGTAGAGCTTGGGTAAGTTACTGTGTCACTTTGAGGACGTTACCTAACCCCTCTGAGCCTCAATTATTGAACTGATTCATGGAGGTTTTTGAAGAATCAAATGGGAATACACATAAAGCATGTTAATAGTGTGCCTGACGCATGGTAGATGCTCAATGAGAAAAAGCCGCTATGATTATGAAAACTCAGGCAAGTTGCTTTTCTCCTTGGTGACTCCATTCTTCCCTCTTCAAAGTAGAGATCATAGTTGTCATTTAGTATCATCTGACAAGAGCGTTTTATTTCTTAATATACATTAAATGCACTAAGCAACCCAGATGAAAGCCTCTCTATGAAAGGAGAAATTTATACTATTTTTCAGAGAAGCAGTTAGCTATGATTTAATACAAAATATTTGTTCTCCTAATACTTTATTAATAAAATTGATGCCAAACATGTAAGCTTCTAGATGTTCCAATTCATTATTTTAAGTGTCTCTTTATCAAATGGGAACATCTGTGTTGAAACAACTTTGATTCAGTACTTGTCACAGCGACCATGGTATTTGTCAGGTCTACAATAAATTTCTTTGTATGTTTGCATATATTTGAGATGCTCAACAATTAATTAGAGAGGAAAGAAACTCCTTTAGTAGAAAAAAGTAGCAGGTAAAAAGGAGTCTTTATCTGTCAGGTTCCATGGGGCTTCCTGATATTTTTTCTTTTTTTTTTTCTTTTACATTTAAAGGCACATCATTGATTCCTAGTTTGAACAACAATTCCTAAACTGAGATAAGTATAAAGCCAGATATGATTCTGGTTGCCAAGGTTCTTTGGAAAAATGCTAAGGATCGTGAAGCCTGACTCAGTGGGCAATGCTCTGTAGATCTGGATGTCACCTGTCCCTACCACCCCGACCCCAGATGCAAAGAACCCAGGCAAACAACCGCTAGAAAAGTGCTTAGCATATAACACTCAATATGTATTTCTAAAAAATAAATGATCTAACTTCTATGCACTGTTCCCCACTTGAATATTTTAGGTCTAGAAGCAGAGCCTTCAAGCAGAAAGGAGTCAAGAGGACCCAGACAGAAAGAAGAGGAGATGACGAGAGGGTCTGACGTTCCTCCTTAGGAAAGAGAGGAGATGGGACTGCTGGGCTTCTGGGTATCATCATGCAGGAAGCCAAGAGACAACGAAGCAGAATCTTGAGTCATAAGAATTCAGGGAGATTTCTTTGGCTGCCTACCTTCCCCAGGTGTGGGGCTGTTTCCCTGCAGTAGTTAGCAGGGAAATCCGTAAAATGGGCAGGAACCGTGTGCCTGGCTTCCAGGACAACAAAGGGGTGGGAAGCCTCTCCCTTTCCAGTTGGTCATGAGTAGAAAGGAATCCCAAGAGACAAAGAGATTGGGGCAGTAATTAAAGGAAGGGAAAGGGGGAGGGAGAGTGGGAGAGAGATGGATTGGGAGTTTGAGATTAGTAGATGCAAACCATTATATAGTGAATGGATAAACAACAAGGTCCTACTGTATAGCACAGGGAACTGTATTCAATATCCTGTGATAAACCATAATGGAAAAGAATATGAAAAAAATGTATATATATATATGTGTGTGTGTGTGTGTGTGTGTGTGTGTGTGTATAACTGAATCACTTTGCTATACAGCAGAAATTAACATGACATTGTAAATCAACTATACTTCAATAAAATAAATTTTAAAATAAATAACTAAAATGCAATGATGAAGGCTTTTGAAAAATTCTAGAAGTTAAAAAAAAAAAAGAAAAAGGAAGGGAAGCAGGCCAAGTCCCTGGAGACTGCAGCAAGGGAAAAAAGAACATTGGCAGATAGCCTAAGCCAGGAAGCCTCCTTGGGGTCTCAGCTGTTGGAGTATGTAACTTCCTACATTGAGCTGCATCTGTACCACACAGAGACCTCAAAGGGAGCAGCAAGTATTAAATAACAACAGTGGCTAATATTTACATAGTGTTTCTTATGAGCCAGATACTGTTTATGGGCTAGGTGCTACTAGTGTTCCCATTTTACAGGTGAGGAGACTGAGGCACAAAGGAGTTGTTAAGTATCTCCTTCAAGGTCTCACTTCTGGTAAATGGCAGAATCAGGATTTGATCCTAAGTGAAATAGTCCTGGAGCCTATGCATTTAACCACCACATGAGTTCTTCCTCTGTGAATTAAAGAGCACTTAGCTGAGGGTGTGGACCTCAGCTTTAACACTGTTCACTTAAATGTGAGAAAAATAAACAACTCAGTGACAAATTACAATCAATGTCTTCACTTAATAAACTCTCCCCTCAAAATAAGAGTAAAGTATTTTGAGAAAATAATCATGAAAAAAATTACTTTCATGATGGAGCAGATCTACTATAAAAATTAAAAAGTGACTCCAAGAAGCCTGCTGAAGAAGCATGAAGTGGTGAGCTAGTTAGTTGTAAGCAGAGTTGTAGGCAAATTAGTACCTACTGATTTGGTCCCAAATCATCAAAATTCAGGCCCACCGGAAATGTGGGGAGCTCTGCATCTCCACTCAGCTACGCTAACAGGCAAATGCTCAGAAGATGCTTGTTGGTTTGTGAGAGGTTACCAAATATGTTTGAGCATCCTAGAAAAATGGGGCTCAACTGGAAGAAATGGGCCTGGCCCAAAAGGGTAGATGAAACACAATTTGCAGAGGCTTTTTGGCTGGTGAACCCTTGTAGGCCACTACCTTCAGCCGTGTGTATGTGCACATATAACTGGCCCATGCTGTTGCAGTAGTGTGTAAATGAAACATTCAAAAGCAGTAACTGGAATAGATTCAAAAGCATCACAATCAGCAAAAAGATTTTGGCTCTTGACCGCCTCCTGCTGGTCTACATTCACAGCTCACAGCTGTTCTGACAGCTTCTGATGTGAAGCAATCCATCAGCAGCTACGTGGTCCATGGTGGTAACCAGCCTCCAAAATGCGGTCCAAGACAGGACCCCAATGGTCCCTGTCTGCTGGTGTTCACACCCTCGTGCAGTCCCTTCCCACTTTGAACTAGGGTTGGCCTGTATGACCAATAGAATACAGTAGAATTGATGGCATGTCACTTTTGAGATTAGGGTACCAACAACACTGTCCTGATGGCTCATTTTCCTTACCAGATCATCCACTCTGGGGAAAGCCAGCTGCCATATGTGAGCAGCCTTGAGAAGAGGCCCATGTAGCAAGAAACTGAAGCCTCTGCCATCATGAGCAAATTTGAAAACAGATCGTCAAGCCCAATCAAGCCATCAAACATTTTGATTGCAACCTCATGAGAGACTCAGAGCCAGAACTGGCCAATTAAGCCATTCCCAGATTCCTGACTCTCAGAAACTGGGTGAAATAATAAATATTTGTTGTTGTAAGCTGTGCATCGTGGGATAATTTGTTATTCAGCAATAGAGAATGAATGCATCCACTTGGCCAACACATGCCAGTTTGTACTGCCAATTTTCTTCTGCACGGTAAATGGTTTCAGGCAATAGTTTTAGTGAAAATTCAATCAGGCAGACCAATCTTGTCACCAGGTAAATAGTCAAAGAATACTGGAGCAGCCCTTTCAGGATTCTCATTTTTGCAGATCCACATCGACAGAAATGAAAGGACTCGTCCACGGTCACCCAGTCACTGTCATGTCATTGCCCTTTCTGGCGCCTCAAATCCCTCAAGAGCCTCTGGGGCTCACAGCCAATCACTGGGACCACGGCTAGGGGGCAGCAGTGAGCAGGAGGTGGGAAGAGCCTTTTTATCCTTGATGGTCTTATTTCTGCCTGTTTTCCCAAGACAATTAGTCTCCAGAAATCCAAGACAAAATGGTTTGAAGAACCAGGGACCAAACCAAGGTTAGGTTTTGTTTTCCTCTTTTCTGCTTGGCTGGGTAAATACTTCTAGAGCTCAGGTTCACCAGACAGACAGCAGCCCCATAGCAGGGAAAGTATATGTATTCTCATCTTCAGAGGTTTATTCCTATATATCCCTCATGCCTACCAGATCATGCTCTCAAGCTTTAGAATTTTCAGGATCTATTTTATTACAGTATTTTACCAGCCCAACCCAGGAAAGTCAGACATACAACCCAACATTATTGGCTTTTGGGTTCCACTCCCACCTTTCATGGACCCTTTTAACATGGTATTGGCAATGCAATGATCTTAAACCGGAAAATAACTGTAGCAATAATAAATCAGTAAGAATCAATCCCAATACTACTGATAAGAAAGGCCAGCTTCCTGAAGGACTTGAGTCAGGACACAGAACTCCTGTGTGGGAAGGAATATGAAGGTTATGGATCCAGAGTGAATGTGCTCTATATGACAGGAGAATAGGGTCCTAACTTCTAGAGCAGTGAATCTCAGACTTCGGTGAGCATCAGAATGTCCCTGAAGGTTTGTTAAAACAGTTTACTTGGCCCCTCTCTCAAAGTTCCTGACTCAGTATATCTGGAGTGGAGTCTGATAATCTGCATTTCTAACATGTTCCCAGTAATACTGGCCACACTCTGAGAACCACTCCTCTGAGGTTTAGATTTAGGGTCACAAACTCAAGGGCATTCAACAGCCAGCAGGAACATAAAGAACAGGTATAACATTAGGGAGTAGTGAGGCCTGTGGTGAGATGAAAATTGTATTCATGATTTGAAAACCATTCAAATCAAAAGCATTATCTCAAGCACAGTGCAGGAAGGCAGACATCTGGGACCCTGGCCCGTGTGTTGGCTGCCACCATTCACTCCAGCAGCTCCCAATGCATCCTTTGGAAATAGCACAGAAATTCATACCATAATCAGAGTTCTGTAACTTGGATTGAGCCTCTTTTCTCCCTAGTCCTTTTTCAGGCAAGTTATATAGATCATTAATAATTTGGGCACCATACTAACTAATGCCCATTAGAAATGAGCTGACATTGACACCAGGGAAATGTTGTGATTAGCGCATCTTCTAAGAGTTGGCAAGGTGTGCTGGATATTCCACATTTCCCCCTTCAGACTCACTCTCCATCCTCTCCCACCTTGCTGTGCTTCCAGAGGCAGACTTCTGGGGACTGAGTGAACTGGGCTCCCTAGGCTTCCAGTTTCTGGTTGGGACTGGCCAGTGTGAAGCTCTGGTAGGAGACAGGAGGCAGGAGAGAGAGGTCACTCCCCTGGGCCATGGTTGTCCGTGCTTGTGCTCTTAGAAGAGCACCACAACTCACATTTGGTGGCCCCCTCCTAGAGTTACAGTTTCTTTTTCAGGGAGGTCACTCGTTTCCCTGGTCGCTTCATGTCCGTGGGTAGAAGCAGCTCCCTGCTTCAGTATTTCCCGTTGGTTTCCCGTAAGTCCGACCAAACTTCTAGTCCCTTTACTACACTCCATTCAATCACCCGTTCTGAGTGTACCTTGTGTCCGCTACCTGAACCCTCCTGATTCAGCTTTACTGTACGAGATGCAGAACATTCCTCATTAGCATCAACATTACATAAGACAATCGAGCAGCAACAAAGCAAACAGCAGAACAGTGGTCCTTTGTCCTTTGGTAAAACTAATCGCTAATTGTTGCCCAATTATGGAATTCACATTTGTCTCCAAATGCCAATCAGTCTTCCACTTCTGGAGCCCGGGTTGAAGTGGTTCAGGGGAAGATCAGATAAGCACAGTATTAGCCTCACCTACAAGGGCCCTCCTGCTACCAAGCCTCCTAACTGTTTGCTATTGTTCACTCAGCAGCCTCTGAAAGTTCTACTGGGAATCCCAAATAAGAGACCTGTCATTACAGTACAGGGACCCCAGAGCCAGGACACAGTTACACGCACCTGACATCTCAATGTGATTGCGCAGATTTCTCCAGTTTGTCAGTGACACATTTGGGACAAGTATCAACCCTTTAGTTCCTCAGGGTTCAGGCAATGGAAAGCACCACAGATAACTAAAAACAGAATGTGCGGATCTCCATAAATTGGTCTGCTGGTGAAATCAGGCTGCCGGGGCCTCATTAGGAGTGACAGGTCAGTATCGCTTCTTATTCCATGACAAGAAAGTACAAACCATCCTGGGACATGAGGCAAAGGTACATACAAGAGATCACAAATTGGCAGCTCACAGGCATGTTTTGGTTGGTCCAAATAGTCTATTTATATTTTTCCATTGGTTGCCAACATACAATGTTTGGGAGAGTTCATATAAAAATTTGGAGTTTCAGCTTTTATTAGAAAAAAAAATCTCTCATAGCAGTACCATGCTGTACATGGAATAAAATACCTGATAAACCTTGATGGAAGTATTAATGGCTGTAAACTAATAAGAGAATGGGGGTGGTTTAGTTTTGCTCATCACCTCGAGAGACAGTTACTAATAATCAGGTATCTGTTGATTGCAAGACAGCTACTGGAGACAGAAGTGCAGAGAATACACATTTATGTCAGCCCGAGGTTCAGCAAGCACACTGCTTGTGATTTCAAAATTGCTAAGGAATGATTGGGTCCCAGGGTGTTATCCTCTCTTTTGTCACTGGAACGGTGCAGATGTCCATTTAACTGGTAGCATGGGGGTGGGAAGCCAGACAGCCATGGATTATACTGAACTCAGGATGGAAACAATGCTTCCCTCCATGTATGGCAATAAATGTATCAGCTCTTTTTCAAAGAAACACCTCCTTATCAGCTAGGGAGGTGTTTCTTTGAAAACCAGGCTTTCTGATCTCCAGTCCTGTGTCATTAATCAGAAGGCCACAGTGGCACATGAGGCTCCAGGTTTGAAAACAGCCTAACCAAGGAGTGAGAGTAAAAAGTGACACTGGCTTCCCAAGGTGTGGGGCGGGTGTGCCCCCCCTCCCGCCACCCCCCCTGCCCCCCGCCGTTCCTCCAAGGACTGATTTAACACATGTTTCTGCTTCAGGGCAGGGCCAAACCATACTGGGACTTTCTTTCACCTTCTCCTTTCCTCCCCTTTGCCGTCCACTCCTCACACTTTCAAACACACATACATACACTGCACCTTAAAGACAGAGAACAAGCAGAGGTTTATAGAGAAAAAGACACTTGCAAGAGTAGAAAATATACCATTTCTCAATTCAAGCCTTCCAGACCGCCCACCCAGACTCTTCTCATCCTCCTAAAGTCTGTTTAACATGGACCACAACTGTAAATTTTCAATGATAATAACAATAGCCAAAATTGACGGCACCAGACACAGAATTATGGGCCAGCTGTATGTACATCACTTTATTTAGATCTCCTCATTTAATCCTCTTGACAACCCTATGAAGCCAGCACCATTATTATCTCAATTTTAAGGCTGAGGAAACTTTAGCTCAGGGATATTAAATACCTTGTTCAAGGTCATCGGATAGTAAGTAGTAGAGCCAGGATTCAAAAGGGATTTCTCTGCTCCCAGAATCTCAGTGACACTGAATATACTAAGCTAATTTCCTCAGCTAATGGGAAACTCCTTTGCTGCATGTACAGACCAAAAGTGAGGAACAACTGACAATTTCCTCACATCACAGCCTCTCACAAGTGAGTGTGACGAGAGACCCAGAACTTGAACTGGGGGATTCCCAGAGTTCTAAATTATCCAGTTCTACACAGGCTTGCTTTCCTCATTCAGCACAATATCATGCAGGCTTCATCTAGGTAAGATGATCAATCAATGACCTTCAGTCTTCCAGGACCTGAGGGCAGCCTTCAGCCTCCAGCCAGCAAAAAGCTAGGGCCCTCAGTCCTACACCCACAAGGAAAGGAATTCTGCCAAGAGCCTGAATGAGCTGGGAAATGAATTCTTCCCCAGCTGAGCTAAGAACACTGCTCGGTTGACACCTTGATTGCAGCTTTGGGAGACCCTAAGCAGAAGAATTAAGCCATGCCCAGACTTCTGACCACAAAACTGTGAAATAATAAATGTATTATAAGTCATTAAGTTTGTGGTAATTTGTTACACAGCAAAGAAAACACACACACACAGACACACACAAATAAAAACCCAAAACTGATACACAAACAGTAAAACAGGGATGATGGTCAAAAGAATATATCTAATTTTTTTTTCAATTGACTGTGGTCACTCAGAGAAGCAAGAAGCGGTCAAGAAAACTCCAAGGCAGATTCAGAATGTTTCATTCTGTGGGACCTAGTATGTGCACAGCACTCAGCTTAGTGGAGGCTGGGCTTGCTAGTGGATAAAAAGATGTCACAACATTGCCCCCTGGGAGACAGAGACTCCAAGCAAGAACTGTGATACTGAAACTCCTAGGATGGCCACACACCTGGAGTGCTCTAGGGCGAGGATGCGAGCTATGAACTCTTCAGTGGGAGGAAGCGTGGGCAAGGGCATCAGGTAGGGGTCACTTTTGATGTAGGTCTTCCAGGAAGAGAGAGTACCTCAGGCAGAAAAGGGAGTATAGAGTAGACTAAAGAAAACATTACAATCGCCCATAATATGACCACTCACAGATGCACACGCCCTCCCCCACATTTGTGTGAATAAGTGTGGGGGAGGGAGGGAAGGAGAGGGTGAGGCATCTTCTACTGGACCATCTGTACATGTTGTCCAAATGTTTTTAAAGGGAGTGAGTCTCCACAGACATAAAGAACAGACTCGTGGTTACCAGAAGGGAGGGGGTTGGGGGAAGGATAGGTTGGGAGTTTGGGGTTAGCAGATGCAAACTACAATGGATAAACAACAAAGTCCGACTGTATAGCACAGGGAACTATATTCAATATCCTGTGATAAACCATAATGGACAAGAATCTAAGAAAGAATGTATATATATATATATATATATATATATATATATATATATATATAAAACTGAATCACTTTGCTGTACAGCAGAAATTAACATAAAAATGTAAATCAACTATACTTCAATAAAATAAATAAAGGTTAAAGGGAGTGAGTCTCAGAACTAAGAGCACCTTACAAAGGTGTTTCTGTTTGTAAGGAAGTAAAAGTAAAAGGCTTTTGCTTTAGTCTCCCAGACCTTCCCTGAGTCTCAAAAGGCTGGCTCAAGAGTTAATGATTAAGAAATGTGAAGATGTAGAAACGAAGAATAGCTGTTGGGCTGGGAAACTGGTAACAATTTAGACTATAAACCAGC
The DNA here is from genome assembly GCF_965194805.1 of Balaenoptera borealis. Classification (NCBI taxonomy): domain Eukaryota; kingdom Metazoa; phylum Chordata; class Mammalia; order Artiodactyla; family Balaenopteridae; genus Balaenoptera; species Balaenoptera borealis. The sequence goes on along the minus strand of NC_138866.1, from coordinate 42,907,269 downwards.
CACATAGCAGAGTGGACTCTTAGTCACTCCCAGTTCCCTGAAAGATATAAATCAAGGTCTGACACACATTCCTAAGTCATTTGTACAGGAAACAGACCACCACCAGCTGAAAACTGCTGACCTCAGGCATGTGGATTCCAGACCAGTTGAAACCAGAAGATAGGAGATGCTCAAAACTTCCCCTTGATGCCAACCAATCTGAGAATTTTGCACTAGCTGATTACACACTCTGCAGCCCCCTCCTTCACACTGCCTTTAAAAACCTTTCCCTGAAAGCCATTGGGGAGTTTGGGTCTTTTGAGATGTGCTGCCCATTCTCCTTTCTTGTTGTCCTGCAATAAACACTGTATTTTCCTTCATCACAAGCCAGTAGATTGGCTTTAACATGCACAGGCAAATGGAGCCAAGTACAGGTTTGGTAACAAACCCAGCTTCTTCAGCATGAAGCAATACAAACCCTGGTATAATTAACATTCTAAAGCTTCCAAGAGAATCAGGCTGAGTATGAGACATCACTTGAAACCACATCCTTTCTTGGTTTCTTCTCCTTCCCTACCCTGCTTCCCTTGCTCCTGGGAGCATTTCTTTAATAAATTCCTTACACTTGAATCCTTAGCTCAGGATCTGCTTCTAGGAGAACCCAACTTAAGAGAAAAGAGAAAAATGTCCCATGGCTTCAGACACATGGTGCTTGTCTGCATTTTGGAGCTCAGTGATCTACTTTGCTCAGAGAACATATCTAGAACATTCTCTGAGTTGGGCTGAGTCACAGCACCAGTCCATTCCCAGAAGTCACATGCTTCTTCCTAAGTGCTCCATTACCTGTTGCTCACTCCTAAGGTCCATCACCTTCTGCTGTTACCTTACAGCTGCTGCCAAGTTCAGCCAGGCCATTGTCAACAAAGGTCCTGAAAACACTGTACTTGTCCTGGGCAGGGGGCTCTGTAGCCCAGCTCTGACACTCACATTTAAAAGTGAAAAATCAAGATTTATTACAATAACAGTGATCTCAACTCTCTAACCCAAAACTTGGGCCATGATGACATACATCATGACCCACGTGCTCTCTAATGGTTTATTATGGAGGAAAAATTCAGGTCCCTGGCATTTTCCCTTATTAAACTCACAAAGATAAGCTATTGGCCCCTGTGAAACATGTTAAATCAGGACAAAATTAACATGCTGCTATATAGTTGTAAAATAACTCTCCTGAAAAGTGAAGCTCTTCTCTGTATTATATATTGTTTTCATTTATGCTTAAAATCTACTTCAGAGAGCTTGACATATGCTTTTTAGTGTTGGAAACCTATGAGAAAAAAATAAATGAAAAACAGATGTCCTTATTTGGATTCTTATCCAGCATGGAAAGAAAGATCTAGAAGGTAAGTTTTTTTTCACTTACAGTTAGAATAACATAGTTAAGACAGAAAAGTAGACCCCTGGCAAAAGCTGAATCCTTTCATGTGAAACAGAGACCTTAAGCACACCACCCCCTCCCACCAAGCAGTTTTCACAATTTCACGGTGCTAATTTAAAATTTTCTTGAAGGAAACGGAAATTAAAATTTGCCTAATATAACCCTTTAAGAAAAGGCAACAAAGTATTTTAAATTTGAGTCAGCAGCTTATCTTATGAACCCTGTTAATCTTCATACACTACTTTCAATATGTCTCTGTTTTGTAAGACAAACCAATTAAGAAACAGGAGCAATACAGATGGAGGGATCAGAAGGTTGGAATGACAGCTTAATAAAATGGGAGTGAAGCGCTAGGGGGTCTGCAATGACGGCCACCATGAATGGTATAGTCTCAGGTTTAGGGGAGTAATGACGAGCACAGTTTTGGAATCAAGAATTTGAAGGTTTGATTTCCAGTTGTGAAGCTGGGTGATTTTGAGCAGATTACTTCATCTCTGTGAGCCTCATTTTCTGGATCTGTAAAATGGGCTAATAATACCTTTCATGGGATCAGGATGTGGAATAAAGGTGATATGTACATGTAACAGGATGGAGAAATATTTATTCACCAGGATTCCAGGAGATTTGAGAAATATATACTGGTCTGATAGGGCTGCTCCCTTTTCCACCCTTAATTCCAAGAGGAATGGTTGAAGGGCTGACTCTTCTCAAAGAAATGTCTACTCTGGGGATGGTCCAGGGCAATGAATGCAGCCTTGGGGGTGGGGGGGAAGAGGTGTCAGAAGCACTTTTAGAAGAAAACAGAATAACTCTGTGGCCTGGAGGTAGTCAGAGGTATCTTAGAGAGGTCACAGAAAACAAAAACCATAAACAAAACATCTGATAATTAGACTTCATTAAAATTAAGAACTTCTGGTTCATTAAAGGATACCACTAAGAAAATTAATAGGTGAGCCACAGACTGAGAGAAACATATCTCACTAATGACTAGTATCAATGAAATAATAAAGAACTTGGTAAACAACTTTTTGCCCCAAAATGGACAAAATATCTGAACACACACTTCATAAAATAAGATCTATAAATGATCAATTAACCTCAACAAATGTGCACAACGTCATTAGTCATCAGAGAAATGCAAATTAAGGGACTTCCCTGGTGGCACAGTGGTTAAGAATTCACCTGCCAGTGCAGGGGACAGAGGTTCGAGCCCTGGTCCAGGAAGATCCCACATGCCGGAGCAACTAAGCCCCTGCGCCACAACTACTGAGCTTGTGCTCTAGAGCCTGCAAGCCACAACTACTGAGCCTGCATGCTGCAACTACTGAAGCCCGTGAGCCTAGAAGCTGTGCTCTGCAACAAGAGAAGCCAGCGCAGTGAGAAGCCCACGCACCACAACGAAGAGTAGCCCCCACTCACTGCAACTAGAGAAGGCCCATGCGCAGCAACGAAGACCCAACACAGCCAAAAATAAAATAAATAAATAAACAAATTTATTTAAAAAAAAAAAAGAAATGCAAATTAAACCACAGGAAGATACCACTACAACAACTACCAGAATGGTCAACATAAAAAAGATTGACAACCGCAAATGTTGGCAGTAAGAGAGCAACTGAACCTCTGATTCATGTCGGGGGGAACACAAAATGGCACAATCTGTTTGCGAAAAAGTGTGGCAGTTTTTAAAATAAAACTAAACATATGCCTGCCTTATCACCTAGCAATTGCACTCCATGGCATCTACTACCCCCACCCACAAATGAAAACAATTCATAAAAACTTGTACAAGAATTTTCATAGCAGTTTTATTCATAATGGCGCAGGGAACTCCACTCAATGCTCTGTGGTGACCTAAATGGGAAGGAAATCTAAAAAAGAGGGGATATGTATATATGTATAACTGATTCATTTTGCTGTACAGTAGAAACTAACACAATATTGTAAAGCAAATATACTCCAAGAAAAATTAATTAAAAAAATAGCCAGAAAACTGGGCACCTCCTAGTTCTGCACATCCCCTCTGGTGCAGGCTGTTCCAGGGGGCCTCTTTAGACCAGACACGAGCACCAGCCTCCATGCTCACGTTTCCCCTCACCTTGTCCCCCAGCGGCGCCAGAAGTGTCCTTTCCAGCCTCTCTCCTGGCAGAGACATTAAGATGGGTCTGCGGTGTGAGTAAAAACCCTATGCCGGTCACCCCTTCTGGAAGGCACCCTCAGTCAATAAGAGTGATTCTCCAGGGGTCCCCTCACTTCATTTGGCTTTGAGGCAGAGAACATTCCCTCTGTCCTCTCTCTCAAGGGTCTCCTCAGGGCTGGAGGGTTTGTGGGCAGATTCTGTAGCTCTTTAGTTAGCTGCTTAAGAGAGCTGGGGGTACGAAAGTGAGGGGGGGGGAGATGTCCAGCCCCAGTCATGGGTGGTTCATGGGATACCTAGCATCATTTGTTTTGAGCTTTAGGCCTTAATTGTAAATCAGAACACTGCAAAAATTCCCACTCGATATTACATGTGACATGTATGTTTCTTCCAGAAATTTGGAAGAATATAAATTATATATGCAAGAAGAACCAGATTTTCAAAATGCTATAAAAGAGGTGTGTTAGTTATATCTTTATTGCAAGTAAGAGAAAGCAGTATTATGAATAATTCTGAGCAAAGATAAGGATCTGCCTTGCCCAGCTGATTAGAACGTCAAAGTCACAGAGGAAATCAAGTACAAGCAGGCATGGCCTTGGAGAAAGGTTAAGGCCTTCACCTGACCTGACCACCAGAGATTAGATGCAAATTGATTTTGGTGACTTTGAGGGGATTTAAAGAAAAGAGCAGAGAATGCCCTTTGCTTAGAAATGAACAATTATAGTAAATCTTTGGCTTCGGGCTTCATTGATAAATGGGTGATTTTTATCAAGTAGGACAAGTATTACCTTTTTCAACACTAAAGTTACTTTTATTTTATTTGGACTGAATCTTCCAAGCAATCATATACTTCTTTGCAGTCATATCCAGAGTAAACTGATCACATCACACTCTTAATTATTCAGGGTCATTACTACAAATCCCAACTGGTGTTCTAGGATATAATATAGTGACACACTCAAAAGCCATTTGACATGAGCAGGCTCTTTGTCCCAGATGCTAAACAACCCCCCAATTCACTGCTTTTTCAATTGCTTGTTCCTTAGAGACTTTTCTGAAATATTCCTTATGATCAGTCAGATGACCCTTCCTGCCGCTGCTGCATGCTGTCTATTAGAAGCCCTTATAATCTGATGCTTCTGGTCTTTGGGCTTGGAAACTATATAACCACGTGCATTTGAAC